>NC_043998.1:23910514-24105514 GCF_902150065.1 Myripristis murdjan
CTCATATTCGGCTGTTTGTTCATGTGATCTTCACTGCTCTGCTCTTTGCTGCTCTGTTATTTCATATTCGAAATAAATAAAATGCTCAATCAATCAAACTTCTGGCAAAAACACACTTTACTTCAGTTTTCTAGATTTTTTGAGACTTGAAAAGACAAAATACATTTCCCAGACCTTTGAATAAACTACGTATTGTTTTTGTTTTTTTATGTAAAAACAACACCACATCATTAACTCTCTGTAGTGAGTGTGTTTGTAAAAATAACAGAATAACAGTGGTTGCTTACAGAGACGGGGAAGGTCTGCAGCGGCTCTCCGTGCTCCTGGTAGGTGTAACTGCCCAGCAGCTTCCCGTTCTCCTGGTTCTCATCATCCAGACCCTGTCAGCACAACACACACACACAGCCACGTCACACACACAGCAGCTGCAGGGCCCAACCACAGAAACTCAACCACTCAATTATTAAGAAAATTTAACCATGACTTTGACTTGTGTGTGTCTTACGTAGATGGTGAAGTCTCTCGGGGCGCTGCGGAGCGTCCCGCTGGGTGCCAGGGCTCGGGGGATGTGCTCCAGAGTGAAGGCGGTGGGGACGATCTTCATGGAGAGGCGGATCACCAGGTAGCCTTTGAAGCCTCTGAAGGCCCAGCAGTTTCCTGGATGGACGTCAGGCTGAGGAGGAAAACACATCCTGAGAGTCAGAGCTGAACGTTACTGTGACCTGTACCAATCTGTGGCCGGGACGGTCCCAGTACCTGGATGACGACTCGAGGCGACTGGGAGAAATACCAGAGAGGGACGCCGAACAGGCTCATCAAGGCCGTCTTGGTCTCGTACGTCTCCGAGCAGCGGGTGCTCAGGACGCTGCCCCCTGGAGGACGACAGGATATCATCAAATGATAAACACTACTGGAAAACTCACCAACCACCAAACACCAGTCAGTGACGGTTACAGGTGTGCCTCTGTCTGCTCTACCTGCCACCTGAGCAGCTCACCAACCTCTGTTTCAAGCTTACTCTCTCTTTTGAAATTCAGACGGGAGAGTTTGAGACCTTTCAGCCAGTGGGGGTCAGTGGGTGGAGGAGAAAAACAAACAAACAAACAAACAAAAGACAGCGCACGGAGAGAAGGCTACATTTAAAAAAAAAAAAAAAAAAAAAAGATTTCCGACTCAAAGGCCACCACCTCAACCAGAATTAAAATGTTTTCAAAGCTAGGCCAGCAGAGGGAACAGCTTGGGAGTTCAAGATAAATGATATTTGTTTGCCTCTTGATCTGTTACATGAACCTGTGTTTTACAGCAATAAGAGTAAAAGATCCTATGTGAGGTGTTTTGTAGTGCACTTCCTGTCTTTGAGTTTATTTTGGGGATGAAGTGCATCCTGCACACAGCTTCGCTGAAGTTGGGTCTCAGTTTTGTTCATAGCAAAGCTAACACACCGATTTAGCCATGAAAATGTGCAGCACACTGGAGCTACGTGATGAGACTGACTGACCTCCAGACTCCAGAGCGTAGTCGGCCATGCCGGTCTGATCCTCGCTGAACAGACGTAGCGCGTTCTGCACGATCTGATGGACGTCCTGTAAAGGAGGAGAGATTTCAGAGATTTCAGCATAAATCTTTTTGGATGGGAGTGCCAGACAGAAACAGACGAGTTAAATATTCAAAAGAGAGAGAAAAAAGCAGCTGCAAATACAAACTGTACTGCAGAGAAGCATAGTTTCAACTTCAAGCATTAACGTTGCCCCAAAAAATATTCTACTTTAATGTGGAAGCAGCGTAGACTATACAGCTGCTTTCACTGAGGGAGGGAGGTTTCTGTAGCTGAGTCTGACATGGAGGGAGAAAAACATGCAAAAAGTACAAAATACCACTCAATATTCACAAGTTTGACTCAAATCAAGCTCCCACAATAATGACACCTGTTACCATTTGTAAAAAAAAAACAAACAAACAAACAAAAAAAAAAACTCCATTGGTTCTGATAAAGTCATCTGAGCTGCCATCTTCTTTATGGCTTATCAGATTTAATAGTTTAACAGTTTAATACATGCAGTCTGATCTGATACTGCTATAAATAAGTGTTCACTTCCTCATTCTGAAAAAGTCTTCATCTCACCACATCAACTTATTCTCTCAAATTCACATAATTCTCATGGCTGACTCATATCAGGAACATGGGGGCCGGATTTTTTTTTTTGGTAGCATCAATATGACCCCAGTCGACACCGATATTTCAGGCTACTTTTTTTTATTATTTAAAAATATGTTTGTTTTTTCCCCTTTTCCCTCCAAAACATTTCTGACATCTGTGTTGTAAAACAAGGAGATCTGTGTTGTAAAACAAAGTGCACGTGGTCCCGGCCTCCTACCTGCTCGGTCACGGCGGCCCCGGCGTCCTGGGCAGCGTGCAGAACGCTCTGTCTGACCGTCTCCTCGCAGGCGGTCCGCTCTGCACTCTGCTGCAGCTGCAGGCTGATGTTCTGCAGGATGCTGAGCTCCAGAGAGGCCAGCGAGGCCTGCAGGTCGGCCGCGCTCACGTAGCGCTCCGACAGCCACCGCAGGAGTGAGTCCGGGATCGCGGCGGGGTCTCCGGACGCCTCGGTGCCCGTCGTCAGCTGGTTGCCGTAGAAAAGAGCCCGGATCTCCTCACGAACCTGAGCTGAAACCCGAGCTGAAATCTGACGGGAGAGAAGAAAATGTTGGGAGAGGATGAAGCTTCAAAATGATTTGAAAGAGATGGTGCAGCAGCCGACAGTGACAGAACACAGCATAAAATAAAGCCAGAACAACAGAATATATATATATGAAAAAAAGTAAGGGTTGTAAACACAAGCAAACAACAACTCCAACACAAGAGATAGAATTCAAAGTTAAAGTATGTTTTAAATTATGGTTACAGAAGAGACTGCGCAAAATAAAAAGAGAACTGCTAAGAAAAAGGACAACTGCAGAATGTGTCCAGTGTATGAAAAATATGAAATATTTTATAATTTATAATTTGGTGGAGCCGTAAAAATACCAAATGTTTCCATGCCTGGGGGTTTACCACAGCCTCGAGGGAAAGACACACTGAGTGTCTCGATTTGGAAAAGATTCACACTGAATCCGTGGTTTCAAATAAAGCAAGAACCCCTGTTATAAATCGTTCTAAACACCTCAGCCGACTGAATTCAACACATACAAAACTGAATCAAAACGGGCGACGCAGCTTTAAGATTCCCATGAACTGAAGAGTTTCAGTGTGTTCTGAGCGGAAAATGGCATGAAGCAGGAGTGAGTGTGTGTGTTGTCTGTTCTCTCACCGCCTTCTGAACACCGTCCAGTCGCTCACAGCGGTCTCGACATCCCATAAGCCCCTGCAGGTCCTGCCTGACGTTGCCTAGAGCCGTCTCCAGACGCACAACCTCAGCCAGCAAGGCATCGTGGGACTCACGGTCCACACCAGCACTTAAAACGACACAAAAACAAACAAAACAAACAAAAATAAAACCTTGAAAATGTTTTCTGCATCATCATACATATTCAACAACAACCGTTTAGCCTGAATGAAAGCAAAAGCTGAACTAATACCTGAGAAGACGATCATGAGCACAAGGTGAAGCCACACTAAAGCACCCAGAGTCACTGTGACTATTATTAGATTTTAAGATTATTACTATTGTTCATTTTACACAAGCTTGACATGTTTTATGAGGATTATGAGCACAGTTAGGATTCATCTTTCACAAATAAGATCTGGCTGAAACTACCTGTTTATAATCTGTATTAAACACTAGTGAAGGTTTGATATACATTTCCTCAGGTTTTTGTCTTCCTGCAGGAGCTGGGAACCAGAAAACATCTGCAGAATAAGACACAGGTGAGGTGAGACAGGTACCTGACTGGAGCTGGAAGTGTTGTGGGCGAAGCTGCAGCTGCAGTAGTGGCCTCCTGTCGCCGCTGCACCTCCTGCACACAGACAGGACAGACCGTGTTAACAACTCTCCTACAACCTATAAAAAAACCTAAGTGACTCCATTTGTAGTACCGCATATCTGAGTTAAATGGACAACCAGCTGTTAAGACATGTAAATTCGGTATAATTAAATCAATTAGATGTCCTGCCTCTGTTTTAGCTGCCAGCGTCTGCAGCAGAAGTTCCAGTTCAGCCAGACGAGACGCCTGGCTCTGCTGCTGCGCCAGGTACTGATCCTGAGTCTGTGACAAGGCAGAGAGAGAGAGACAGGAAAATACAACATAAAAGATAATGCTAATATACTAATGACTACTACTAACAATAATAAGCTTTATTTAAACAAGAGCAACACAAAATTAAGGTAAAATCAAGATAAGGATAAAAAAGAAAAATAAGACATACAAAAAAATAGAGAGAAAACAGAAGAATGTAGAAAGATAAAGACAGTAAAACAGAAAGGCAATAGAAAAAATATGTAAAAATAATAATGAAATAAAAATTATGATAAAAAAAAAATTAATTAATATTACAACTACAACAATAAAAGCAGTAATAAATAAATAAAATAAAGACAACATTACATAAAGGCAAGTCTATAAAAATGGGTTTTAGGAAGTGATTTAAAAAGGAGTAACTGATTCTGTGAGGGACTGTTTACTGAAAATGATACTACATGATAAAATACTACATGAAGCTGACTGAAACTGAAAAAACATCGCTAATTCACGTCACACTCACAGGTCCAATCTCTTCCCTCCTGTCTCCTTTCTAGCAGTTTAGAACAAGAGATTAAAACCTTTAACATATCTGGACTTAGAATCAGAAATATGCAAATTAAAGAATGGTCAGAATTTTCATATTTAGGTCTCAAAGCATTTAAATGTAGGAAATGTTGTGTCGACATTTGATATCCACTGCATGTTCCCTAACAATCCCATGTCTCTGTAACATTAAACATCAAACCCCCACATTCTGACCTGCTGCCACTGCAGCCTCTGCCGGTCCAGCTGTTCTCTCAGGCCGGTCAGTCTGTGGTCCAGCAGGTCCGACAGCCAGGCCTCGGTGCCGCCGCCGGGGCTCTGTGGGAGAGCGAGGTGCTGCTGGAGGTCCTGGTACATCTGCAGCAGCTTGTCGTGCCTCTGCTCCGCCTGCCGGCCCCCCGCCTCCACCCGCTCCCACAGACCGGCCAGCCTCCTCTCCAGCTGCAGGAGGCGAGTCGAGTCTGCCCCCGCTTCTTCCTGCAGAGAAAAAGCCATTTATAAAAGGTACTGATCTAAAAAACAGTTTACGTACAGAGTCACATAGAAGCAACAGATATATAACTACTGCAAACATAAAAAGAAAAACAAGGGGAAATAAGGTTTATTTTTTTACCAGAAAGAGGCTCACAGAGCTAAATACTAATTACTCAATGAGATTTTTGGCTTTCAAAACTCATTTTCCAACCTGTATGTTTCTGTGTGGTAAGAAAAACTCCACCTAGTGGAGTTTCAAAATTCATGAAAGGACAGACAATCAGACAATATCCCTTGTAATTCAGTGAGACCTACAGCATATATTGTTAGAGAAAATCTTGAAACCCAGTTTGTCAAAAAAAAAAAAAAAAATTAGACCTGGAGAAGCTTCACCACCATGCAGTGTCTGACCCACCTCGACTCGCGGCGCTGTTTCAACCAGCAGAGGAGGGAACGGAGGCTCGACGTGGGTCTGCAGCTCCCTGGACTCCTCCGGCTCGCTCTGTGAGGAGGTGAGGGAGGACAGGATGGGGAGGTGGGGCAGAGGCAGCGCTGCCCTCCACTCCGTCATGTTGATGGCTGGCAGGACGGACAGCAGGGTGGCTGGTCCCCACCAACACAGGCCTGAGGAACAGGAGCCAAACACACATCAGCTTGTCAGCCTTTTATCGAGTATCAGACAGCGGTTATTATAGTGATGTAATATGCTGTTTTGGTTCAAGAGAGTACAGGAGAGAGTGGGTGGGGCTGCAAACATACTTGCAAAAAACTTTCATTCATTGGTCAGAAATATATACTGGTGAAAAATGTAAACAAACCTTTCGTAAACAAACTCTCTGTGAAATATTCCAGTTCAAAATAGATCTATAAACTACTGTTCTCTGTAAACACAGTGTTTTTGGTCTAGGTAATACCAAGTTACCATTTTCAGCAGATCCGGTATCATGGTTGTGGCAGTTACTTTGTAGAATTATTTGACTGTATTCAGAAATTCAGATTTATCGGAATAAATTACATTGTTAAAAAAGTGGCTGTAGTTCGATTATGCAAGTCTGATTCTAACTGAGCAGTGCAAAACCAGTCCAGCAGCTCTATTTTGAGCAATTTGTAATTCTATAATCTCACTGTTAGAGACTGAGCATACTGCAGAACAGTAGTCAAGGTGGCACAAAATCAAGGTATGACCTGAGAAGACAATCTTTAAAGTGATTGCTTTGGTTTTTACATCAAGATGCTGTGTTAAGTTCAGAAATCAGGACGTGAGCAGAACGTGTGCAGACTTACTGAGGAGGAGGAGCAGTGGGAGGAGGAGCAGTAGGCCTGACAGGAACCTGCAGGACATAAAGCAGAGATGGGACAGATGAGCACTGAGGACAGTCAGAATAATAAATCAAAACACATGCAGACATTTTGCCTCTCAGTCTCCAGTGCTGCTCAGTCGACTGCAGACTAATCGCATTGCGGTGACTCATACGTCTAATGACTTGAGACACAATGTGACCAGCTCTGCTTCCTGATTTTTTGAGCCGTTATTCCTCTTACAACAAAACTGGAGATTACTTTTTACATTCCCGGGAGGATTTATCTGATCCTCAGGTCAAAGCTGAATTAGGCAGAAGTGCCGATGCTCTCTCTGGAAGTCACCGCAAAATGATTTCAGGCTGGAGAAGCTGGACTCGTGTTTGCTTTGTTTAGTCAAGATTTAGAAAGGTTTGAGCTTGAGCCTGCTGAGTTGATACTGAACATCCCAGTGGAGAACTGATTCACTCTCACTTTAATGAAAAACTGAACGCATCTTTCTCCACCTTATGTTATCACGACACTGTGGCCAAAACTTCTTTGAAAGAAAGAGAGAGAGAGGGAAGGAGATCCAATTTTCAATAATATCTTTTTGAATGCATTAATAGCCATATAAATAGACTTACAACATAGAAATATATCATAACAAATATACAGACTTACCGAGTCACGAAGCCACGGTGAAGCGATACAGAGCCAAACACGTGATGCCATCTTCTCCCCAGCCACCTGAACGCGTCACCCACTGCATCCCCTACATGCGCACACACACACACACACACACACACACACACACACACACACACACACAAGCAGAGGATTAGTGAAAGTGGCAGGGTTAAGGAAAGGTTAAAGGAGTTCACTGTGGCACATTGAGAAGATTAGGGAATTAAAGCCATCGGGCAGCTGAGGAGGACAGGTGGAGGGAGGAAGAGAGGAGGGTTATCGAGTTAGTTGATGAGACGAGGCAATGAACCGGGTTAGACTGCAGCCAGAGAGACATCCAAACAGTTATACATGTGTACCACGTGTGTACCCAGAGGTGTGGGGAGCAGACCAGGGGGTAAAGAGCATTCAAAAAAACTATACATTTACATTTAATGAAGGAAAAAGGTTAAAACAATCTGACACAAACACAGGAGACAAAATCCAAGACAAAGACATGCTATGACTCGGCGAGGAGAGAGAGAAGAGAAGCAAAGTGAGGAAACAAGGCGAAGACCAGCAAACAAGCTAAAAACTAAAGAAAAAAGAAAAGAAAATGTGGATGTTAACCTTTAGACTGGCCAATGGACCAGAGTGCACAGAGCAGTTTCCTGCATGCAGGCCAGGCTGATGAACCGGCCGTCTGAGCCAGTGAGAAAAGACACGAAACTGAGGAGGCAAACAAGTGTTACAGACGGGAAGAGAAAGAATACGTCAGTTTAGATGCCATGGAGGAAACACAGTGATTCACTGTGTCTGCAAAGTGTGTGAATGCATTCTGAGTCGATTTTGGATTTGGAGTCTCAGGTTTGGCCAGCCAGCCAAAGTCAGGTTCATCAGATACATGTTTTTTTTATTAACCTGTAAAAGCAGTAGCGCTCCACATCAACCCCAATAAGCAGAAGGCCACTGAGGACCATGACGATGATGAAGATGAAGATGAAGATGAAGTGACAGCAGGCATCCCTGAGTGTTGCTTCTCTTTGCAGTCGTCGCCTGTTGGTAGCAGCAGCGTTGGAGTGAAATGGAACCAAACAATATCAGGAAATAATGAAAATACTTTTCGATAACTCAAAAATAGGGATGAACCATGTAGTTAAAAAAAATATAAACAATATTTGTGCTACCATTGTGACAGATCTTGCAGTTGAAATATGATTCCCAATTTTTGCAGGAATGGTAAATTTGGTGTCAGAATTTTCATTTCATTTTCAAAATGCTGTTATTTTTTCTGGGTTCGGTACAAAACAAGTTTTCTTACATGTGGGGAACATGATTTGTAGGCCAGGGCATCTTCATTTATAATGGCACTTTGTCATCCAGTTTACCTTTATCCAAAAAATTGCAGCTCCTGTGATATTTTACACCTGGCCACACTGATCAACAATATTTCGAAAGGTTGGAGGAAAAACAGATTCCAACTCAGAAGTTTAAAGTTGAAATGTAAATGTAAATGTCTATTTACCCTATTTAGGGAAAAAAGGCAATTAGCAAACTAGCAACAACTGAATGGAATACAAGTAAAAAAATAAATAAATAAATAAAAAATAAAAAAACTACTTCTACTATGACTAAAAAAAGAAACTTCCATGCACTTACAGCTGCATTCATAATTATTAAAATTATATTTAAAAATGTGATCAGTGTTGCTTGATCAGTGTCGGCATTCTTGTGTTTAAATGTTTAAAAGCATGCAAACCCATGAAACCTGAGGAAATTCAGAAAGATGGTGAGCAAATTAGCAAGAACGGACCAGAAAGTTACAGGTAATAAAAGACAGAGACACATACAATGAATTCTGTTAAGAGGGTGAACTAAAACCTTTCAAAATTTAAGTCTGCAAACGGGCTCCTGGTTTTCAAAGGGTTAAAAAAAATCTTGCAAAAATAACTTGTGCAGGAAAAGAGAAATATAATGCTAATACTTTTAATAACAACAATAATAATTATACTTGTCACACTGGCATGTCACACTATCCCATTTCAGAGCAACTTCATGCATCAAAGCAGGTGTGTGAAAGTCGCTTGTGAAGTGGATTAAGTTTCTAATTAATCATTTAAGTGCAACAAATAAATAATTGGGACATTCACATGTTCTCAGAAAAGTTGCAGATGACCTGCATTGATTTCTTCAGCAAACACAAATGTTCCCGGCACTTGGTGCGGGGTGGGTGTTAATGCTGGACACTGAAAACATCACGATTCAGCCAAAACAACATTACTTTTAATGGACAGAGAGAGTGGCAACCATCCACTTTGTACTCCTACACTGTTTTTTTTGTTTGTTTGTTTTTTTTGGTTACACCTCTGCTCCTGTTATTGGAGCCCTGATTTTTCTCCTCCGCAGCAGTTTATCTAAACAGAGAGAGGCCATGATAAAACACGCTGACAAGGGAATAATTTGTAATGATGAGGCCACTGACAGTCAAACTGACAGTGTGAATATACGTCCTGTTTACACAACATACGATGGAGGGGTGTGTGTGTGTGTGTGTGTGTGTGTGATTTTCTCCAGCACTACTCACACAGAGATCCGTTCAGATTGAGCTGCGTCTTGCTCGCTCCCGACTCCTTCAGGTTCATGACTCGGCAGTATCTGGAGTGAGCTGCAACAACAGAGAAAACACACACACACACACACACACAGAGTCAGCGACAAGGCTCTGCTTCTCCACTTCCTTCCTCTGAGCTGAGGACGAACACACAGACCAGAGGGTGTGAGGGAGAGACGGGGAGCATTTGCATTTCACCAAGGAAACAGCCAAAGCAAAAGGGCGGCGGCCCATTTGTTTGGGAGGGAAACACGGCGGCTGAGCGCTGTGAGGTGACGGGTGACAGGAAAACAAGAAAGGTGAACACCGAAGAATAAAAAGTAAAATCTCCAAATTCAGCCAAACGCTGCAGGAGTTTGTCCTTCTGGTACTCCTGCAGGAACCGAGGGTGTGAACATGGTGGGAAACTTTCTGTATCTGGTTCATTCACACTAGGGATGGTAACAATCAAGAAGAACATCAATTATGTTAGCCATGATCGATTAATTCATTATATAGACATGAGACCCGCACTTGTTCATTTACTTTTCAATAATATGGTGTTATCTGTATTGTTGCATTGATTGATGATTTTTATTAAAGGCTATATTACAGTAGGAAAGCACAGTTTTGTGTGCCGTCTGTCTGCTTCTCAATACTAAATGTTTTAGGAGTGGAGTCTTCATATCAGTCATCATGTGTCTATTCTGTATCTTGCCCATCCATCCATTCAACTATTGAATAAAAGATTTGATAGAGGGAAAATTTGGGGGATTTTTTTTTTTTTTTTTTTTAAATTCTCTATTAAACACACTGTGGCTGTGCTGAGAATATTTCTAAATGACATCAGTGGATTTACTTTTAGTAGTTAACTTTAATAGTTTAGTTAGGCTAGTTAGCTGCAGAATAGCAAAAACAAAGGCACCAAGCAACAAAACAACACCAGAAATGTGAAGTAAATTGTAAAGTCAAGTTTTTACATACTTTACATATTATGTGCTTTAGGGTAAAAATTTCCTTTAAGATGAACACATCGTGAAACCTAAGTGTATACATAGTTCAGAGGCTGACATGCAGTGTAGAGAGGAGGAGACTGAGGGAAGATCAGCGAATGATTATTGTCAAAACCCAGCGCTGATCCCACGTGGAAGGCAACTGTTGAAGAGCAGGAGGAGGAAGGCTGTTTGAAATAATTAGTAATAAATAACAGATGCCAGATAAGTGGAGGAACTGAAAGAAGGAAGCTAGAGTGATGTCAGAGGGAAAAATGTGGTGTTAGTCATTCACAGTGAGAATAAACACCTGAGTAAAGAAGAGAGTCCTCGTAAAGTGCAGACTCTGTTAATATCACTACCTCCGTTAACCATTTTCCCATCGTCTGTATCAGCCTCTGTCTGGCCCACATGGTTGGAGCTGGGCAGGGCGACCTCTGCTGCCTGTGAGGCTGCAGTCTGACAGGCCTGGAGGACCAGAGTCAGCAAGGAGCAGACAGAGGCTGCAGCCGTCCTGCCATACAGGAGGACTGACTCCAACAACCACTGCAGCTCACCTGAGGGGGGAGTCACACTGAGTGCAGGTCAAATTTAAAGAAAAATTAAAGAACATGTTGATTAACTAACTCCATCCCACATTGTGATTTCAGATGCAGACCTTTACTTTGCACCACAGTGACAAGGATTCCTTGGCAGAGTAAGAGATGATTTGCATGACTTTAAACAGTGTCAGACAGCAGCAGCAGCAAAGTTCAGGTGGAAAACACCTTGGTTCTTTATTGCTGGAGGTCGTAATTGATAAAATTGCCAGGTTATGCCATTGCATCAAATCCAAAGATGTTTGAATTAGAAGGGATGTGATGGGAAATGTAAAGTGGGGCAGGACAGCAACTTGTTTTCGTCCACCAGCCACAGTGACTTTTATTTTAAAACTTAGCAGATATTTTCACGATTTGATCAGCCAGCAGGAGTTTTAGATTGCAACAGATCTCCAAAGGATGGCAGCTCACCAGCCACTGTTAAACTTTACCTGCACTTGGCTGGTCACTGCTGTTTATTTGCAACCACATGCAGGTTAGCACCTTCACCTGAGGCACTGATGCAAAGAAAATGTGGAGCTGTGAACTGATCAGTGTTTCCCACACACAGACAAATGTGTGTTGGCCCACCATAATGTTGGCCTGAACACCACAAACTGATTTCTTTACTGTTTATAACCATTTAATATTTCATGCGGAGCTTTCATGTACAGTTACAAGCAACGTCGATTTGCTCTGTATATTGTTATCATTATTATAATTAGTATTATTATTGTTATCATCTTTATAGCAGTCTTTGCGATATTACTGCATGTCTTCTTGCATGCGTCAGTCTTCCACACCTCCCTACTGCCACACACACAGATCAATATTAAATATTCTTTTTGAAGTTAATACTTTGGCAATAGCAGAGTTCATTCACAAGGCATGGACCAGAGGAAAAACAATGACCGATGAGATGTAGGTTAATAAATGACCTGTTTTTTGTCTGGGCAAACCAAGCAGGCAAAATTACTGCTCCACAATTTTTCGAATCCTCTTGATAACAAGAGATTTAAAAAGAGAATTAGACAGTAGTGGCATACAGAATTCAGTTTGTTACAATTGAGAAATCAAAACCCATCGCAAATTGTTTGCTATTACACACGGTACCTTTCTCTTCATTAATTATTATGTCAGCCAGGTTGCGTGTGTATAATTTTAAGTAACAGTTACTGTGTCTGAAAAATCCTGTGAGGGAGGGGTCCTCGACCAGACATGAAAATCACTTTGCCGGCCTGAGGGAAACACTGAATGTTGTTCATGGTGAGAGACTGAGCCCGCTACCTGCAGCGTCATGATGTTTCCTCAGCAGGATGTGGTGGTAAAACAGAGTGAGGACGTAAAACACAGAGGCTGCAGACCTCCTGCTCACCGTGACACCGGCGTCCCACATGGACACCAGAAAACCTGATGAGAACCAGTCAAAATTACTTCAGATTCTCAATCTCCACCCCTGAATCACATCCATTTCTCCAACATCTTCCTCTTTCTCCAACATGTTCTTGTTTTGAGGAAAGAAGAAACGTCTCCTGAGCTCTCAGTTCCTTTTCCTTTCTTGGCTCTTTGCTATCTTCTACCTTCAGGCTGGAAGACATGATCTCTGGATAAAATGCTTTTAGTCCAGTAATTTTAAGCCAAATAAGGGGTCAACATCAAACAAATTGCAACAGAAGCAAACTCAAATGATTTTGTATCCTCAGTATGTCCTGAGTGAGGGGGAAAAAAGGACCCAACTCCAAACCTCATCTCTGCAATGATAATCACTAAAGACTGGTTTGAAGTTCCTTCTTCCGTAATGTTCATTGGTAGCCTAAATGGGTTCCATTCAGACCTTAATGTTCAGTATTTGCCTGTTATATGTCAACAGGATTGATTACAAGATTTTCACCTGGCTATACCCAAGGTTTATATCTGTTGTAGCATTTATGCAAATTAGTGTGTACATGATTCAAATATGCATCATTTGTTCATGTCAATAAACAATTTCAAAAAACTTGCAATACATTTTTTATTTGTCTATATGTAAGTAATCAACTCAGCAATTTTCATGGTGATACCTAAAGGTTAAAATTTTTACCCTATTCACATGAGAAAAAAAAGGTAATAGGCGTTTGAATGGGATATATTTTGGGCTTTTTCGAAACCTTCCCCCAGTGGGATTCTTCGGGGCTTTTTTTCCCTCACTCAGGACATGCTGAGGATACAAAATCAGTTGAGTTTGTTTCTGTTGCAATTTGTTTGACCTTGAGTCATAAAATGACTGGACTATTTGTGCAGAGAGCTCTCCCTATGGAGAGCGTGGTGATGCTCAAAAATGTAAAATTTTCAAACGTTCATCTATTATACAGCTGACCTTTCAAATCCTTGTGTTGTCTAGTCGTTCCTTGCTGTTGGTTAAGATTTCTTTCACTCTCAGATGAGAACTGAAAGTCACATTTTCTGGTGTCCGCTGCTGTTACTTTACCCAGAAGAGTTTGAATGGCACTGAGCTCATCTGGCCAACTGAACCAAACTAAAGGAGGAATCCCTCCAGATTTCAAATACTTGGCGAGAATGCACCCTTTATTAATATCACGTCTCAGCCCTGGAAACTTTTAAAATCACATTTGTGCATCAAAGCAAGTATCACCTCATTTTTTGGACTTCAGTTACATTTTTTACACTGTTCCCACGACCTAAACAGTGCAGCACCTCACCTGTCCTGCTCTTGCGGCTCTTGTCCCTGCAGTAGATGGTAGACGGTCCCGAATCCCCCGCCCCTAACCCGGCTGGGCAGGCAGCGAGGGAGGACGAGGTGTATCTAGAGGATGAGGAGGTGTATCTGGGGGAAGGGTAGCAGGCGGAGGGAGCCTCCTTCCTGGTGTGGTGTGGGTCACAGTCTTTGCAGTAGAACCCGTTCACCGTACAGTTCTGGCCCTGGGCCGCGTGGCTGGAACAGAGGTCATCTTCCTGTCCAATCAGAGTGCTGTTGGTCGGGACGGCACTGGGCTCGGCAATGAGCGTGCTTTCTGTCAGCAACACAGGGATAAAGCACAATTAAACACTTGGGTCACTCAAAATAATTCAACATATTATATTATTTTAGCACTGTTGTGGGACAAAAACCATTTATCTCCTAAATGAATTTTGTGTGGGAGTAATGCATCAGTGGGACCTGTTCCAAAAGGCTAAATAACCATTTTGGAAAAATAAAACATTACCTGAAGTTCAAAATATAGAGTAGAGCATCCAGAATCTAGAAAATCGTTTTGTCAGCTGAAGAACTGAGGCTACAGACTTCTTAAAAAGTAGGGACTTGTTTTAATGCCATCTGCCATTTGGTAAGAGCAGCTGCCACAGTTTTCAAACAGTGGATATTTCATTTTGGAATAAAAACTCTTCAAGTGGTGTAGAAGATCCCATAAAATGGCTCACATGATAAAAGTGGAGCATAAACTCACCTGTAGGATCAACATCCTGGTCCAACCCTGCAAATGATTAAAAGCAATAACATTACAAGTGTATCAACACAACCTGTGTTCCCTCATTCTGTAACTTCTGATCTTATGTAATGTGGCCTCAGCCTGAATGATCAAATACTGAAACATTAAAAGTGTCAGGCATGCTAACAGGGCTATAAATCAAAATAAAAGCACATAATCATGCCACTATGTTTATTGTTATAGCAGGACATTTCATACGATTTCTTGCATATGAAATCAGTGTTTTGTTGGGCTGCTTTGTGTTCTGCTCAAGGGCTACATGCCAGTAATGCACATGTAACTCTGCCCTCTTTAAGCATAACTATATGCTTAAATACTTGAAACCCAAATGTTTCAATTTAATTGTTTATCTTCACATTTTTTTTTTTTTTTAAATAAGAGTGTGTGCTGAAAAGGATTCCTGTTTCTGCCACAGTATCGCATCAGATATTGAGAACTTTGGCAATTCACTGGAACTGATAATGAATACAAAAATCAGATATTCTACAGCTGAATATTATTATTCCCACCAACAAATATCCATCTATGGGAAATGACAATGGCTTTACAGCTAAATAAAGTAAACCTGTGGACAAATGTAAAATGGAATAAGCTATTTTATTCTAAACGGGTGACTGGAGAGCCTGGAAAATGACAGAGAGAACGTAGGGCAATCTATATTATGTAATTATTTTAAATACAGAATTGTCTCTATTTCAACCACACAAACAATGGAAAGAGATGAATTGACAAAATAAACTTCATATGTTTCATCCATTTGTGTCTGACCCCAACCACACACACACAGAGGAATGGGAATCAAAAAAAGCGCGGACCCCAGAAGCTGTCGACCAGCGTCCTGTCCTGGACGGAGGACTCGTCCAGCATGGAGGAGAGCAGCGAGGCGTCCGAGGCCACGCTGTGAAGGCTGCTGTTGTGCAGCGGCGGGCTCGTCTGCCTCTGAGAGCTCAGGAGGAGAGACTGGGAGCAGGAAACAGAGCGCAGCTGGGAACGACGATGGGACTTCACTGACCTACAGGGAAACGAGGAAAAGGAGTTTCCATTCATGTTTTATCCAATGCATTACACTACATGTATACTTTACATTACAACCAACCATCTTTCAAAGAATAGCAATACTTGTTGAGATTTTTGGGTGCACATGAAGACAACAGAAGAGCTGAAGACAAAAATAAACCAAGCAGGCTGGTCGCTGCGATGGATTTCAAAGCTTAAGTTTCAAGGTTTGGCAAGTTGATTTTCACACGGCAATAACCTGAATGTAGACGGCATGTTTTGGGAAATGGTTAGTAGAAATGTAAAGAGTGTGTATAGTGTGGTGCATAAATTAAACATGATTATAAACTCAAATTGGATAAAATGTCAGTTTTTGTATCTGTCCGCTCTAAAATGAGTATGAATTAGAGGTAGACAGGTTGATGCTGCCGATGTTATGGCAGGAAATCTTTAATAGTATCTGTGTCATTGTTTTTGGAAAAAGCTGTTGAGTTTTGTAACTTGTACATTTTTGACGGTTTGAGCTCCCCAAAACAAAACAAGCCCCTCGATTCCACAAACGTGTTGGGGTGGAGGGAGACAGACTGGAAACCTATTTTGGATGCAATATTCCTTTAATTTGCTCATTTATCTGACAATAAAATTCTTTGGTTCCATGACTGTTACTATAATATCAGGTGGATTTTGAGGACCTCCAGCTGACAAAACTTACCTGGCAAGTTGAGAGCCAGAGGCTCCAGCGCTGAAGGAGGCGCTGCTGCTGGGCAGGCTGCGGTCCAGCAGGCTCTCGTCTCCAAACGGAGCAGCAGTGTGGAGGCGAAGGCTGCGTCTGGACATGACCGGAGACTGGAGAGCCGGGACAGTCCGCTGCTCCCTCTCTATGTCCAACGCCGCCGGGGAGTAGCTGGAGCTGGAGGAGGAGGAGAGAAGAGAAACAGAGCGGGAAGGAGGAAGAAGAGGAAGGAAAAAAATAGGGAAAAAGGGAAAAGAAGCAGAAAGATGACAAACCAGAGGAAGAATAGGTAGAGAGAAGGAAAGAAATACGAGTGAGAGAAGAAAAAGGAAAAGGAAGAGACCATAATTAACATTTGCACTGCATCTGTAGCTGTTTGTCTGCCAGTTTTTTTTCCTGAGGTGTGTTCAGTCTGTCCAAGATCAAGTGTTCAGCCTGATCTTGGGCATTTTTAGAGGAAGGAGGAAGGAGGAAGAAGGAAGGAGGAAGGAGGAAGGAGGATGAGTTACAACATCAGGCAGCGTTCAAGCATCTGGCTGATCAGCTGGGACAGAGCAAATCAGGCATTAAATGTTGCTGTTCAGGAAAAATCCTCCACATGCAGAGCAAGACAACATCCACTCTTACCAAGTTTCAGCGTTCAAACAGCCAGCAAAGCAAAGGAAGCCAAGCCTGACAGCTGAAGCCATGTGCTGACAGCATTTCTACTGATAAAAGACTGCATTATTATTTACCTGTCACCATGCAAAATCCTATGCCAATTTTGTCTATTATGTTGTCCTCTAAAACCAAAGTAGGGAGTTTGGCCTGTGGGGGAGAAGGAGTGCACTTTATGATGCTTCAGTGAGAGCAAAAACATCTTGTCTTTTATTAGTATAATGTCATTTTGTTTTATTGTTATTCAGAAGGATATAAACCCTCTCTAAAAAGCAGCAACAGATGCCAAGTCACATACAACATGATGAATTCACCTTCTTCCATGAGGTCGGTGCTTCCTAGTGCCGCAGTAGGAGACAAATCAAAAGGAAACACACCTTTGCACCAAAGCAATAAAAGAAAAATAGGCTAAGTAAGAATCATGAGGTTTCCAACAACGCACAAATTGGAATGTATTATGATTCCAGTAATATTCATAAAAATTGTTGACCTCTGCAGCACGAGAAAGCAAATAAATAAACTGTTAATCTCGTAACCTGACTTGTCTGCTTCTGTTGTGCCAGTTTCCTTCAACATTGTTAATGATTGTTCCTCTGAGGTTTGTACCTGTTTCCTTAACTTTCCTCAATGTGAGATAACTTTTGTGGTGCCTAACTGTATGTAGTGTTCTGCTCTGATTGCAGTGCTCGTGTTGTATTCCCATGTGTGCTCTGTCCCAAACAAAGAGCAGGAAAGAGCCTGTAATATCCCACAAACAAACAATGGACACAGCAGAGGACAGGAAAAGGGAGGAAGAAAAAGAAGACAGTCTTTATGGAGGGAGGGTTAAAATTACAAGATGTAAACATGGAAACATTACAGCAGAAGGCGAGAGGATCAAAATATTCAGGCAGCTGAGACACTGGCCTGGCATCCACACACACACACACACACACACACACACACACACACACACACACACACACACACACACACACACACACACACACACACACACACACACACACACACACACACACACACACACACACACACACACACACACACACACACACACACACAGAGGTACAGTAAGTGACTGTGGTATTACAGCTCGCTCCATATGCCCACTCAGATGTGGCCCAGATTATAACAGAGCTGAGTTTGTCTTTCCAACATGCACCAGGCAGAAACTACATCAAGACAGAAGCACAGCTTCGCTCACAGCTGACCTTTGAAGCCAGCCGACATGTTTCCTACAGAGAGGCAGACAGCAAACGAAAAGAAAAAACCTTCAAGTAAACCGGCTGCCACATTTAAGCTTTACATAGCTGCAAGCAAGAAACAATTTAGATTTATTCTTGTTGCTATAACGTATTTTTTATGTATTTCTGAGGTCAGTAATTTTACTTTAACTCGTGCATGTTTGACTGAATTATGGTGCTGTGCTACGCTTTTAAAAAAGTTCATTTGTGCAAATTTCCTGCATTCTCCATAAGAACTTCACAGAGAGCTGGTCAAACATTACTTTCATTTATGATTTTTCTTTACTTTTAATGTTTCTTTTCTTTTTTAAATAAGAACAGCCCAGTTTGTCCTCACTAACTTTTACTGCAATTACATCATTAACTCTGGTGTTTTTTTGTTTTTTTTTTACTTGAAGAGTCATTTACACCTGTAACTTTACTTCTAAGCAAGGAAAACTTCATCTAAGTAACAAAAGCCGTGTTGAATATTTCACTTCTTTCCACCTCTGGAGGAAAGTCGGTCAGCAGTCTGATTACACACCGCTGAACAGAATAAATCCCCGTGTCCTTATCAGCTACACACAGCCCTGACTGTTTAACATAACCCACATACAGCATGAGCAAACACAGCCGAGCCTGCTGCTAAAACACACACACACGCACACACACACACACACACACACACACACACACACACACACACAATAACAGTTTAAGTTAAAGAGGTGATACACACAGGTCTGTCCAGCCCCAGCTCTCCAGGTGCCCCTCTCCGTCCGAGGCGCTCATTCCAGCAAGAAATGCCGCATACCCACATCACACACACATATACACACCATTAACCCACATACACACCATTAACACACACACACACACACACATCCAAACCCACATTCACACCATAAAAACACACACACACACAGAAACTCCTGTAGCAGCGGGACAGCAGAGGCACCTCACTGCTACTTACAGTACAGTCTAACTGCTGCAGCAGTCACTTCCTGTTAGCACTGTGGACAGTGGAGCTGCTTACACACACACACAAACACACACACACACACACACACACACACACACACACTCACTCCTCCTTCCCTCCTGCTCACTGTTCCTGCCACCTTCACTACTCACTCCTGTGCTGTTTATTTCCACTCTGTTTCACGCATTTAGCCGACACTCTTATCATTCACAGTGAATTTAAAATAGTGCTGATGTAAAACAAGTTTTAAATCCAACGTCATAAGGAGACGCATTACACCCATATCTAATTCCAAGTTAATTTGATTAGTCTGGGCTACAGAGGAGTATTAGTTTCCAGTGGAGTTTAGCATTCCCTCAGCTCTGTAGAAGCTTTTATACCATAAATCTAAGGGGAAATTATGAATATTTGTAATGTTGGAGGATTCATTTGACATGAAAATCCTCATGTCTGAAACCTAAAAGAACTGACCTATAAAGTTAGTATTTTTTGGATTGGAAAACAAAGTCGTGACTTCTAAATACTTTTAGGTAATTTATATTTTTGTGTAAATAATTTGGAACATTTTAGTACTATTTATTTTGGTTTATATGTAATATTTTTCAATTATTTGTTTTAATTTGCTTTCATTTTCTTACTTTTGGCCTTTTGATTTTGCATGCATGTTCGTGCACAAAAACATCAGCTATGGCCCCCTCAATCCCAAAGAAAACCACTTTCAAAGTGCACATATCAGTCAAAGCCAGAGGAGTCAAAGCGTCAGAGACATAGCAGCAGAAGATAGCATAAAATATTCCTGCAATAATTATGTAACCAATACACACGCTTTAATAAAGCAGTTTCATCTGAACGAGTGAGGTGAGGCTGAGGTGAAGCTGTGTGGAGAAAATTAATCAATAAAATGATCAACATGATCAAAGAGAAAGAAGGAGAAGTTGTCGATGTTTTGCATATTTATAAAGCAGGTGTAATACACTCTTAAGACCAAAACACCCAAAAAACAAATCAAAACAAAAACAAATAAAATGTGTTGAGAGCCATACTTGGCATAATACAGAGTGGCAACAGACAGGAAGCTGGTCATCTAAGTTTTAGCCTCAGCTCCAGTCCAGGAGGTGAACTGGTGACTCTTCGGACCCAAAAGTGAGCCGTGTACCCTGCAGGTGAGGCTGCTGTCCCTCCCCGCCCAATATGCTGCAGTAATCCTCTCAGATTACCCAGCAGCCCTCAAACCCTGAGCCAATTAGAGATTCTCTGCAGTGCTGCCAGTCAGTCCTACTGCTGTGTTGTTTTTTCTATAAAGCAGCCTGCAGGGGGCACTGCAGGACACAGAGGGAGACCCTACCATGCTGCAAGTTAGTTTGTCTTGTGTTATGATGGGATGTGATGGGACAAGCAAAGTGAACAGAAAAACAGAAGTAATACTGCTGGGAAGCTAAGAGCCAGGTTATTTAAAATTAAGCACAAAGTCCAGAAAATAGATCACAGATTGGGTTTGGCTGATAAATTTAACAATAATTTTCGGATACCAGCCAGTCGAAGTTTTCCTCTGTTAATCTGAAACAGGATCTTCCCTGATGACAGTAACAGGAGGAAGTATGAAAAACATGCAGTGACATTTTATTTTCTTAATTGAGCATTTTATGCTCCTCATGTAACTACCCAGTTGTGCATTTTGTGATTTAATTATTCATTTAAAAGGCTGTAATGTCTCAGAGTGTCTGTGAAGACTGAATAGTAGGAATGGGCGATATGTTATCGTTTGCGATATATCGTCAAAAAAATTCCCCATGGTAAGAATATGTCATCTCGCGATAATAACGATAAACTCCTGTTGATGATGTAATTACGTGCGCAACGCACTCGCCGCTGGCAGCCGGCAGCTCACACGTGTAGCACAATAACAAGCATGGCGGAAGGCGGGGCTGATAGCAAAGAGCTCGTTGCTAAACAAGGCTCCAGCTCGATTATCTGGAACTGGTTTGGCTACAGTAAGTCTGACGTGGAGCAAACATCTGTCATATGCAAAGTTTGCAAAAAAGCGGTGATTACAAAGGATGCAGTACAGGTGTACTACTTAAACTTAATTGGTATAGTTTAGTAGCGTATTTGACTACAGTAAGTATTATTTTTGAGCAGTATTTGTGGGGTTCTCAAGACTGAATGCGGTGATAGATTTGTAGTCAAAAAGATGGAGTTGAATTGTTTTATATTTTTTATCGTCACTTTTATCGTTATCGCAATAAATGCCAGAAATTATCGTGATAAAATTTTTAGTCCATATCGCCCCTCACTACTGAATAGAGCTGTTAACACTAAAATTATTTCATTAGTCTGACTGGCTGGGTACAGATGAGTTTTATTGTCCCATGATGCTAACTTAAAAGGTTTTTCCATCCTGATGAGGATAAAGATTTTGAGATACATGCTAATATTATTTTTTCACTATTGTACATTAACTGTGTCTTTAACTGTTTAAATGTGCAATCATTTCAAAGCTGTAGAACGTTACAAGAATTCAATAGTGCAATATGTCCATGTATTTAGGTGTACTTTACATATTCTCAATTAATTATCTATTTATTGTTGTAATGTTATTGTAGGATTGCACATTTTTTTACATAACACTTTTTTCAAATTTCTAATGCATATATTTTAACTCTTATTTTCCTATTCTATTTCTTATGCTTACATTTTTGTTTTTCTCTGAGAATTTGAGCAACTGCAACTGACACAATTTCCCCACAGGGATCAATAATGTATTTCTGATTCTGATATTTTTGGCAAGAAAATGGTCAAATTTTAAAAATATTAGAACAGCTTCGAAAACAGTTGGCAACTTCAGTCTTAAAATGTCAAAGTTACTCCCACTATATAAAGCTGAACAGAGAGAGACAGAGGCAGAGTCTGGTTAAAGCGGCAGTCAGCGGAGCCTCGAGTCCCGGCAGCTGCTGCAGGGACGAGCCAACACAGCCAGCTGTGAGGGAGGAGAAACTATTTCACTGACACATGCAGGCTAAATCAACACCAAGAATGTCAAAACTTCCCTCCACACGGAGACCAGGAGGCACCAGAGACAAACACACTGCTAGCTGAAGAAGCTGTAGGTGAACACACACCCACCTGCGAGCATCAGCCAGGCTCCAGCCTTCACAGCCCACACCGTCTCAAACACACTGCGACTTCAGCTGACTGTCTCTAAGATCACAAATTACTGTAGTCCTGATGATCTAAAGATGACCAATGTTCTACAACTGTAATATTACCTTTTCTTTTTTTTTTACATTATCAAAAGGAAGGTTGATCAAGTGAGCCTGCTCTGTTTCAACACTGTGCCTGCTTTGCACCAAAACATGCCAACAGAGTCAAACACGGGACACCTGAGCTGTCTGACGTGACGCTATAATCATCATAAATACAACATAACTCCTCTGCAGCTATAAACTAAGCCAAGTTAACGTAGTAACTTATCACTTTGTGAATATTTCCATGTCAAAATACACTATATTACCAAAAGTATTCGCTCACCCATTCAAATGATCAGAATCAGGTGTCCTAATCACTTGGCCTGGCCACAGGTGTATAAAATCAAGCACTCAGGCATGCAGACTGTGAAACAAGACATTTGTGAAAGAATGGGCCGCTCTCAGGAGCTCAGTGAATTCCAGCGTGGAACTGTCATAGGATGCCACCTGTGCAACAAATCCAGTCGTGAAATTTCCTCGCTCCTAAATATTCCACAGTCAACTGTCAGCTCTATTATAACAAAATGGAAGCGTTTGGGAACAACAGCAACTCAGCCACGAAGTGGTAGGCCACGTAAAGTGACGGAGAGGGGTCAGCGGATGCTGAAGCGCATAGTGCAAAGAGGTCGCCGACTTTCTGCACAGTCAATTGCTACAGAGCTACAAACTTCATGTGACCTTCAGATTAGCCCAAGTACAGTACGCAGAGAGCTTCATGGAATGGGTTTCCATGGCCGAGCAGCTGCAGCCAAGCCACACATCACCAAGTGCAATGCAAAGCGTCGGATGCAATGGTGTAAAGCATGCCGCCACTGACCTCTAGAGCAGTGGAGACGCGTTCTCTGGAGTGATGAATCACGCTTTTCCATCTGGCAATCTGATGGACGAGTCTGGGTTTGGAGGTTGCCAGGAGAACGGTACATTTCAGACTGCATTGTGCCGACTGTGAAATTTGGTGGAGGAGGAATTATGGTGTGGGGTTGTTTTTCAGGAGCTGGGCTTGGCCCCTTAGTTCCAGTGAAAGGAACTTTGAATGCTTCAGAATACCAAAACATTTTGGACAATTTCATGCTCCCAACCTTGTGGGAACAGTTTGGAGCGGGCCCCTTCCTCTTCCAACATGACTGTGCACCAGTGCACAAAGCAAGGTCCATAAAGACATGGATGACAGAGTCTGGTGTGGATGAACTTGACTGGCCTGCACAGAGTCCTGACCTGAACCCGATAGAACACCTTTGGGATGAATTAGAGCGGAGACTGAGAGCCAGGCCTTCTCGACCAACATCAGTGTGTGACCTCACCAATGCGCTTTTGGAAGAATGGTCAAAAATTCCTATAAACACTCTCCTCAACCTTGTGGACAGTCTTCCCAGAAGAGTTGAAGCTGTAATAGCTGCAAAAGGTGGACCGACATCATATTGAACTCTATGGGTTAGGAATGGGATGGCACTTCAGTTCATAGTATGAGTAAAGGCAGGTGAGCGAATACTTTTGGTAATATAGTGTATATGTTATAGCATGAGCAGAGTTATTATGAATTTCATATAAAAAGGCATTGGATAGATAAAACAATTTCATGAAAATCTGTTTTCCTGTTATTAACATTAATGCATCAAGGTGCTCATCTAATTAGCTAAGGTGTAAAAATATAACTAGATAACTTGCTCTTTAGTGGGATTCTGAGGTGTGAGTATAATGTTTCTATCATGTGTTACTCGCGATTTAAGGCATCTGCGCACACACATATACACACCCACACACACACCCAGACAGAAAGATGCCAGCCATGACGACAAAATGCCCCACACACCACCTAACCTAATACAAGATCGATACTGATTTGAGTTTTTTTCTCAACTGAAGAGTCCGTTAACCATTCATTCGAGCTGACATTCAAAACAATTACTATAGTTAATCTCTTTGATCAAATATTTGAATAAACAAAATTAACCAATACTGCACACGCAAAAGAGAAGCAAGATACTATCAAACAAAAACAGCTAGAGAATAACCTTTTTCATATCCAATTTCCTCTTTGAGATCAGTAAAGTTTTTCTTATTCTGATATGACAGACGGAAGACACAGATGAGCCAATATCAGATATTCAAAAAAGGGCAAATATCTACCAGATACTGATAAACAAACAGTGGTGGAATCCTAGTGCACAGAGATAATACAACCAAGAATCAACATCTGAAGTAACTTGGACCCAGAAATTCAACCTCCCTCATAATTAATGCGAGCCAGATCCATTAGTGACGAGGTCAGACATGAGTGCTGCAGCAAAGCGCCAGAATAAGAAGTTAGTGAAGCCTTAGTGTACAGGTGAAGCCGGCAGCCGCTCACTCACCTTTGGGAGTGTGCGTGTAACCTGCAGTGACCGGGGGCAGCGACACGTTCAAGTGCAGCTCAGAGAGATTCTTCATGTCTGCATTCAGACTGCAAGAGCCACCAAGAGCCAAGAGACTTTTAAGTCTGCTGCTTCTCCACTTGTTCAGTATAAATAAAGAAAGACACCCCCCTCCCACACACACACACATTTTATCACTGTACTTCTGAGGACATTCAGTAACTTCATTCACTCCCTCTGATCCCAATCCCTCTCCCTTACATGCTAACCCACCATACCCAAACACAAACTTGACAATATATCCTCATTTTGCATCGTTTCGCTTTATTTTAATTTATATATCTTTATCCCTCTGGCAACACCAGATATGAAAGACCAAACACACACCATTGTTTTGCTTTGTCCACTTCAGGCCAGTCACTTTTCATACCAGCCAACATATTATTAACCACATAATTAATCTCTTGTTTTCCCTTTCCTCTCTCATTTCCTCTATGAATTTAATTAAATCTGCACTCATTGTGCAGAAGGAAAAATCTCCACCTTCATTTAGCCTATGGTCTAATAAATCATGAAGAAATTGTACAAGGACATAAATGAACAGAGACAAAAACATAAGGACGCTTTTTTGGTTCTATTGAACTGACATGTTGGAGACCATGCAGCCACAAAATGCTGGTTAGTTCAGTTCAGCATTTTTGCATTGCAATAATATTACCAACTCTGTTGCACGAGCTGGTCTTTCTCTCCATTGTAAAAAGGAGTATACACCTACAACCACATCACACCAGCAGCTCAGCTCTTCAGCGGCTATAATAAGCGTGCTGTCTCAGACTGCCCACAGTGTGAAAATAATCCACCTTGGTTGGAGCTCAAGAAAACATGATTACACCTTTTTTCAATATCCGTCCATGATTACACCTGTTTTTTTTCTGGCTAGCAAACCTCCTCCAGCCTCCAGGACTGATGGTTTTTCATACCTAGGACTGTCCAATAAAACTGATTCAAGATTAATGAAAAATGCAACAGGGAGTGCTGACAGCACTTCCCAAATCATCCGTGGGTGCAGGTTTCTTCAGGAAGAAAATGCAGGCTGGGGCCTAAACAGTCTTGGAGCTGCATTAGTTGGCTTTGACTGGAAAGCTGAGACTCTTGTGGATTCAATGAGCCACATTTGATTCATGTGTGATGATGTTGGCCCCCATAACAGCCATTTCACTGCAGGCAGAGCATTTTGTCCAACTGGACGTCGCTGTAGAAAATGACCTCTAGTGACATCTAGGAGAATCACAGCCTCATCAAACTTTACAGACACAAACTAGAGAGAGAGGCTGTTCAGAGGATGTCTGGTTTTCCAGGTAGACTGACAATAAGGGTGAGTTTCTGACACATTTCCACTACAGACCACTTGCCATCTAATTCGAGAAAAATGCCATTATTACAGAAACCTACAAAAGCTTTGAGACCAAATCAAATCATGATTTTTTTTTTTCTGTAGTGTTCCTCAACGTCTTGTTGTCCTGATGTGGCATTTGGGAGGGATTTTTGAACAGTTTTATTAATTTTCAAGAGGTCAAAAATGGTTAAACAATACTGTAATTTATTTTGGTTGTTCATTTTAGTAAAGGTTAGGTTATATATTGTTTTATACCGTAGTATATTCACAGCAAATTTTTTTTAATGAAAAATTTATGTAACATGTAAACTTAATGTACTTGACTTGACGCTTATAAACGACTAGATATAGAAAAATGAATCAAAGTTTGTTTCCAGAATAATCAAAATAACTCGCTGGGTATGGGATCAGTGTTTGGCCTGTTCAGTCACTGCAGTGGGCCTGTCACCTCTGGGCCAATCAGCGTCCAGCTCAGGGGAGTTGACGTGCCGAGGAGCCAATCAATGTCCGCAATGGGCGGGGCCCCGCGAAAAACGAACTGTCACTTTGCTAACGTTAGCTTTAGCTTTCAACGGGTCGACATATAAATGTAATTACAGAAACAACAAAGGTGTCTCAGATGTATTTACCTGTAATATACCTGTTAGGAGGCCGGAGACTCCCGGAAATCAAGTATCTCGTTGCCCTGTTGCTGAGAAGCGTTACGACCGTTGACAACCCAACAAATCCGCTACGTTCGCCTTAAAAAACACCGGTGAAATACTTCATGTCAACGCTGACATAAAATCAAGTCACATTTTCAACTTTAGGCTACACGTTTTCTTTGACAAACAAACTGTAAATGCCGACTTTAACAGTGAAGTGGAGGACTGAAGAGTGAGATGTGCTGCGGGTGGTCCGTCTGCCTCTGGCTGCACGAGATGACGCTGTAACTTTACTGGTTTTATAGCGCTCGTGCTCGTGGGCCCTTATCGCCCCCGAAGATCGTCTCTGCGCTCAGGACGACAGATCACAGAAACGTTCTCAAATCTGACACCGGATTTCAATAGCTGATGTACCACTGCGGACATTGTTGTTTTAAAGCTGCTGATATTTTGTATCAGTAATGGATATCTTTAAATTGTTATGATTTAATAATAAAAAAAAAAAATTAAAAAACGGGTATTTTATTTTTGTTTTAAATTATTATTATTATTATTATTATTATTATTATTATTTGTCATTGTTGTTGTTGTTTATATAGTCAGTCAGCTTTATTTTGTATTTTATTTTTCTATTTAGCTGTTTATTTTGTTTTGTTTTATTATTTTATTTTGTTTTAATTATTTATTTGTCATTTTCATGCCAAAACTACGGAAGCCCTAAAGGGCCATACATAAATATATTTTATTTCCTCCGTTTTCTCGTGATAACGAGATAATTCCTCCGTTTTCTCGTGATAACGAGATAATTTTCCTTCGTTTTCCCGTGATAACGAGATAAATTTCCTCCGTTTTCTCGTGATAACGAGATAATTTTCCTCCGTTTTCCCATGATAACGAGATAATTTCCCTCCGTTTTCTCGTGATAACGAGATAATTTTCCTCCGTTTTCTCGTGATAACGAGATATTTTCCCTCCGTTTTGAATGAATGAATGAAACGTGATAGGCCTGAGATTTCCATCATACGTGACATGTCATGCTGACTGACGTCTCCTTTGACACATAAAGCAGCGGTCACCAATCATGTGCCATGGAGGGCCGAGAGGCTGCAGGTTTTCTTTCCAGCCAAGACCCCCACCAGGTGATTTCACTGATCACCTGGAGCTAATCAGTGAAATCACCTGGTGGAGGTCTTGGTTGGAATGAAAACCTGCAGCCTCTCGGCCCTCCATGGCACATGATTGGTGACCCCTGACAAAAAGCATAAAGCTATTTCAGCCTGTGTCAGGCCTTGATTGAACAGATAAGTGATGCAGTGATTAATATTCTCCTGCTCCTCTGACATTGCTACACTGACTGATGTTTCCTGCAATAATTTAATAAGACAATCGCTTTGTTTTCTCGAGATCTCGATTTAATTATCTCGTTATCACGAGAAAACGGAGGAAAATTATCTTGTTATCACGGGAAAACGGAGGAAATAAAATATATGTATGTATGGCCCTTTAGGGCTTCCGTACAAAACAATACAAGTCCTCAGTGTATTTCTTATTCCTTCTTCCTTCCAGTTTGAAGGGGGAAAAAATAGCAGTGTATTCATGCATACTTGGGTCAAACCTTTTAAATCAGAATATTCACAAATGGTTAGCAACTACATGACTCGTTACTGCATTACAAGACATGAAATTCATGTGTGACGTCTGACTACACCAAACAGTGCATAAATGAACATAACATAAACCGAACAGTGCATAAAGTTAATATGGGTAGACTTTTTTAAACATAAGCTCAATTTCTTATCCTTGTGTTTATTGTTGTAATACTTGAAGGGATTAATGCACACATTGAGACTTAACACACATAATTTGGCACATACCTTTGATACCACTCATACACACGGCACATGTTTTTTACAATCAATAAGTCACTTATTGTTTTATTTGGCATGTCTTTCTATATTTCTTGCAACTTCAAAACTGTCAACTGTATTTATGCGAAGACGGAAATAAGCAGGAGTGAGACCTCTTGCCTGATGGGAAATTATTGCGTATTCTTTTTTTCATTATCATTATTATTATTATTATTGTGATAAAAACTTATATCCAGCAACATACTGCCCGGTAATCTGCTGTTAATGCAATTTTTATTTTAAAACGTGTAAAATGCGGAGGGAAAAAAATAGAAAAAGAAAAAAATAATAGAGCTAAAAAAAAAAAAAAAAAAAAGTGTGTGACCCGGATGTAGAAGCTTCCGGCAGGAGGTCACTGCAGCTTCAACAACGTGCACCCATGTGGGTTTAGAGGCACAGAAAAGAGAAAACAGGTACCGGTATCTGCAATTTTCCCTACTTAATCAACTTGATCAACCTTATCGATTACTTTTCCGATATGTTTATGTACATATTCATATGTTATTGGTGTTGTTACATCGCCTTTCATAGCGGCAGCGACGTGTGTTTTTGCTCACTTTAGCTCAAGTTGTTGCTTGAGCTAACTAGTCATCATAACTCAGTCTCACTGTAAACTGAGAGCCAGATACGGACAGCAAACACTGTCTGAAATCTTTAATAAGGTTATTTATTGTCATACCTGTGATGATTTTTCTATTTAGTAGTGTACGCCAAACTCGCTTACAAAATCTAACTATGTTAACGTTGCCTTGTTTATCACATAGAGGTCAACTTTTTCTGACCTGATAGGAAGCAAAAGGTCTTCAATTCGGCGTTGATGTGACGCACCAGGCAGCATTTATTTGAATAAAATCTGCACCTTTAGAAACAGGCCACCCACGCCCCTATGTATTTTAATCGATAGATAGATAGATAGATAGATAGATAGATAGATACTTTATTCATCCCGCAGGAAATTCACAGTTTTTCAGCAGTATCCACAGATTACAGATTAAATAAAATAAAAAAGATGAAAAAAAAAAAATAAAGAATAAGATCTAAGTACAACAGAATAAGATCTAAGTACAAGCCAGTGTGCAAAAAGCAATGTGCAACAAAAAAAAACAGAAAAAACCGTGTGCATGGGTGTATAAAATGTGCATAGAGGTAGGTCAATGTGCAAATTTAGAAGAAATATACAGTATACACATGATAAATAGCAGAAGCAATATAAACACTATAAACAAGGATTATAAAAAGATAGGAATATGAACAATTTAAACAGAAGTAATAACAGTTAAACAGCAGTGGAAAATAACCTAACCTGAGGAACACACGCTCCGACCGAGGTTCAGAGTTAGTGTGAAACCATGAGACCAAGACCGTCGACAGAACCTGACGCCCGGTACTGGGAATTCAGGAACTGTCAGACTTGATCCAGCCTCATGGAATCACCCCTTCCCCTCCAGTCTTTACGTGTTATCTACCAGTATTGCAGTGTGTGTATAATGAGTTATTTCCTCCGGGTGGAGTTAAAAAGCCGCATGGCGTGGGGGAGGAATGATTTCCTCAGTCTGTCGGTGGAGCAGGACAGTGACAGCAGCCTGTCACTGAAGCTGCTCCTCTGCCTGGTGGTGGCGCTGTGCAGTGGATGCAGTGGATTGTCCATGATTGACAGGAGCCTGCTCAGCGCCCGTTGCTCTGCCACAGATGTCAGGCTCTCAAGTTGTGTGCCCACAACAGAGCCCGCTTTCCTCACCAGTTTGTCCAGTCATGAGGCGTCCCTCTTCTTGATGCTGCCTCCCCAGCACACCACCGCATAGAAGAGGGCGCTCTCCACAACAGACTGGTAGAACATCAGCAGCAGTTTTTTGCAGATGTTGAAGGACGCCAGCCTCCTGAGGAAGTACAGTCGGCTCTGTCCTTTCCTGCACAGAGCCTCAGTGTTGGTCGTCCAGTCCAGTCTAATCGAGGAGAACTGTGGAATAACAGTGGAAACGAGTCTAAAGTTCAGTTTTTTTCTGAAGTAACGCGTTGCTTTGTAAATCAGCTGTATGCCGAAGTGACCAGAAGACACTAAAGATCCATAAAATGCTTTTTGTCATGTTGTTACAGCTTTAAACTTTTGTCAGAAGACAAGGTTAGGTGAAATTACAAGATTTTTCAGTGGAGTTTTGCGTGACAGTCACTCGGCTTGAATCCAGCGGTTCCTGGGGAGCCAGTTTTAAAAAGTGAGGATTTTGCTTAAACAAGAGCAGCTTGATAGATTATGTAATAGTAGTAGATAATAATAAACTTTACTTGTGTTGCACTTTTAAAATAAAATAATTACCCTAGATTAACTGAATAAAATACTTGGATACATAAATAATAATGAGAAGAATTTTTTTTTTTTTTTTTTTTTTTTTTTTTTGCCAGAGTGAAATTTGGATTCCAACAATTAAATCCGTCCCCTGTGTCTTTTCCAGCAGACAGACAGACAGACAGACAGACAGACATCATGACGTCCCTCGCCCTCCAGCTGAAGAGGCTGGCGTTGCCTCAGAGCGACCCCGGCCTGCTGACGCGCAAAGAGGTGGCCTCGCTGCTCTTTGACCCCAAAGATGCTGCTCAGATGGACCGGAGCTCCTTCTATGCCCTCGGTGAGTCCCGGCGTCCCAAACAGCCCAAATGTGTTTTCAGCTTGTTTTTGTTTTTGCATGTTGGCCTGGAAAAATCCCCATCAGCCCACGTCATCCACCTCTCATGGTGGATGTGATACATCTTACTTGATAATTTGGTGATGGCAGAGTTGGAGTTTATTCTTTTTGACTCATCATTTACTGTCTAAAAGTGAAAAATAATGCCACTGTCCGATGGGGAGTGACTGGAGCCCAAAGTGATGTTTTCAAATGTCTTCCTTAGACTGACCAGCAGCCAAAAAACAACAACAAAGTATTAATTTTGTACTAATGGCATGAACAGGAAAAAAAGAGGACAGTCAAAACATCTTAATGAAAGTGGAATCAGCAAAAAACAACAACAACAAAAAAAACCGCAGTTTCACTTGATGGATTACAATCAAAATCACAATCTGTTAATTTTTTCTTGGCTAATTGATTTATTGACAAATTTTTTCAGTTTCCCTACAGGGTTCAATTAAATATTTCTGATTCTGATTCCATACAGTCGATTGATACCGTGCTGTTTTTTTATTGGGAACCCTGAACTTGGATTGACTCTACTGTGACTTTTTGATTAGATCCATAGAAATCGAATAGGTTTGATTCAGTTCAATTCCATTCATTTTCTATGATTAGATCTCACACATGTGTGTGTGGTTCTCACATCGATTTTCAAGAAACTAAACATTTATTCAGTGAGATTATTTCCTCTTATCTCTTAGGCTGCACAGGGCTGGAGGAGCTGCTGGGAATCGAACCGGCGTTCTATGAGTTTCAGGACACCCTGTTCAGCCGCAGCTCGCTGACCCTGGAGCGCAGCGTCCAGTCCAGAGAGGTCAACGACAAGCTGGACGCCGGCATCTCGCTCTTCCTCACGCGCCTCTGCCCCTACTTCCTGCTCAAACCGGCTCAGAAGTGCATCGAGTGGCTCGTGCACCGGTAAGACGTCACCAGACCTCACTTTAATCAGAGCGGTAATTACAGTGCTCTTAATGTGGTGGGAATTCATTAGGACAGACAAGTACAGGATGTCCAAGTCCAGCTGATCCTGGATCTGAGGGCCAAGACCACAGCCAATATCATTAGTTTGAAGCTGCTGATATTTTGTGTCAATAATCAATAACTTCAAGTTGCAAAGTTTTTTTTTTTTTTTTTTTAAATAAATGACCTATTTTATATCCTTACAATTCCATCTTAATGATAAATAATCATTTATGTAATTTTATTTTTATTTTTATTTTATTGAATTATTTTATGAATTAATTTTTTTATCAATCAGTAAATTTACTTACTTACTTATTTTACTTACTTACTGATTTACACGCCTTGTCAGTATCTTTTTTTTTGTTTCAAATTATTATTTAAGAGTATTTGTTTATTTCCCTCTTTATTTATTATTTATTTAGTCATTCATTTTAATGTTGTATTTTTTATTTTATTTTATATTTATTTATTTGTTGTCATTTTTCCTGTCGTAACAATGCATGTCCTCATTGTATTCCACCAGAATTTATTCATTTCAGTTCGGGGGGAAAAAAAAACATACTTGGGTCAAACATTTTAAAAATGTTTCATTAGAGGCAGTTTGTGTTCAGACCCTCCTTCAGACAATCAATGTGGTATTGGTAAAGTCCACAATAAATATGTAATCAAACAAATTGCATCATATCAGAGGTGAACAATAGCAACTGATGTGTGATTTTTTTTTTTTTTTTCCAATTAAAGGCTGAAACCTAGATGTAATATTTTTATTTTTGTTTCCATTTAAAAAAAAAAAAAACCTCAGTAGCATGCAGTTTCTGTCCCATCTCATTCCTCTGTGTTGATGCTGAACAGGATATTAAACTGTGTGTGTGTGTGTGTGTGTGTGTGTGTGTGTGTGTGTGGCTGCAGGTTCCACATCCAGCTGTATAACGTGGACAGCCTGCTGGCGTGCGCTCTGCCGTATCACGAGACCAAAATGTTCGTCCGGGTGGTTCAGCTGCTGAACATCAATGAGGCGACAAACCGCTGGAACTGGCTGCACTGCCTGCAGGTCAGACCGGCTGTTCTCCTCGCCTCACGTCATGTCTGCATGTCAAGATTCTGTTGAAGGCAGAACGAGCAGGATTTCCCTAAAAAAAAAAAAAAAAAACAATGGATAGACTCTCCATCATGAGTTGTGAGCCACTCGCAGTGTGTGTTGGTGTGTGTGTGTGCCAGATCGACGGCACCACGTCCAATAGGAAGCTACAAAAAAATCACGTTGGAAAAAAGGAAATCTGTGGAAATCTATATTTTTTCCTAGGATGGCAATGTTATATCTTGGTCATTTCATTCCCTCACCATGCTAGGAAAGGAAAACTGGCTGCCGGTGCTTATCTCAGCCAGGGGTCAAATCCTGCTCATTCTGCCCTTAAGAAGACAGAACTTGAATTCTGTGCCAGTTCAATTCTTTTCCAGCCAAACTGTGATCTAAACCAAATTATGGAAAAAACACAGGAGGTGTTCATGCGCTTCATAGATCTCTAGTTTTTCTTCCATAATCCCTGTTTTTGCACCCTGTAGTTTCTGCAACATGGACACCAGTTTTGTTGCATTAAAATATCGAACATTGAAATGCACGGTGTGTTCATGTGTTGCTGTTGTTGTTGTTGTTGTTTCCCTCAGAAACCCGGCGTGCCTCTGGCCAGAGGAACGCTGATCACCCACTGCTACAAAGACCTGAGCTTCATGGACTTCATCTGCACGCTGGTCACCAAGTCCATCAAGGTGCGTGATGTCCGTCACGCCAAAGCACACCGAATCAGACCGCTTCAGATGTGCTCTCGTGAATTTTGGTTAAAAATCAATGAACAGTGCATCAGTGGCGTTAAATATAACCAGCTCATGTCCATCAATACATCTGTTTTCTTATATGATCTGTGAGCATTTCTCTCGACATAATTTTCAAGTTATGATTTGGTCGAAGCACTTTTTAATAAATTTAAACATTGCTTCTTAGCTTTGTGGTGCATGCAAATTTTTGCTGCTTTGACAAATTGACAATTTTTTTGATTCCTGAATCGGCAAGGTATCCAAGTATGTCGTGCAAAATTAGGATTAATTTTTGGCGACAGAAGAGTAAAGGAGAGTCCAGACCAGACGAATCACGCTACACGTCAAACAGCATTCTCTTATTGTCTCCAGACGGAGCCGGTTTCACGCTGAGCCGCTGCTTCATCAGATCTAAACTCTTTCCCTCCTGTGTTCTCCTCCTCAGGCGTATTCAGGTCACTCTGCAAACTGTTCACAGCTCAGAGTGATCTTCTCCTTCTACGCCTCCACCATCGTCCCGGCTCTGGACGCCGTGGAGAAGGTCTCAGACACCATCATATCCAAACTGCTGCCCTACATTCAGAAGGTAATGTTTTTGACTGTATAATCTAATATCAGTGATACAATCCCAGTGATCTTACTGTGTGGAGATAACGTATCGTTATCATGATTTAGTGATGATATGGTGATTTTTGTGAAATTGTGACACAATTATAATGTCTGAACTAATGGTAACAAGCAAAACTTTATTGAAAAACCCTCACACAGTTAGACATGAAACATTTTAAGGTGTATAATTTGTAAATTTGTCTGTTTTCAGAGTGTCTGCAGGTCCTCTAAATGTAAATTCAATTTTCTAAATATCAGGCCTCAAAAGTTAGAAATAGTCTCAGATGTGAATGTATGAGGTTTTTGTTTATGCATCATTTAATTTTTCTTTGCAAAAATTAGGCACTTTGCACTTACTCCTACATACATTTTAATGCACACAAGAAACCAGATTATAACCTCAGTATCTGTAGAGAGAAATCCACAAAAATCCTTGGATTTCTTTGTCCCAAGTTCTGTGTTTTTTAAAAAGCATCTTATTACCTCAAACTGACCTCAGCACAAGACTGAATATACAGCGCTTACCTTTACACCTGCCTGCAGCGCTCATATGAAGGACAAAAAGACGATTTTTCCAAAAAGTCTGTCTTAAATTTGGTTAAAATTCACCTTGAAAGCGCCAAATTTAACTGTCTGGCACCTGTAGACAGCCAGGTTCTGTTTGACTTCACACCAAACTCAGAAATAAAGAAGCTCCCACACACTTTCTTGTTCACTTATCTAACCTCATGAAGATCCTTTTGCCAACAGATATAATTTAATCACAAATGAAGAAGGCAGCGTGTGGGAGTTTTCTTTTCGTGGTCCTCTCCTCCTCACCTGTCCTTGTTGTGTGTTTTGTTTTTTTTTTCCCACGTTTCTTTCCGTCCACCCTCAGGGCCTGAAGTCGTCGCTGGCGGACTACAAGGCGGCCACCTACATGATCGTGTGCCAGCTGGCGGTGAAGGTGGTGCTGGAGGCCAGTCTGGTCGACACGCTCGCCCTGCAGCTCAGCAAGTCGCTGGTCAGAGAGCCCGTCCTGGCCAAAGAGGGGCTGGGCTGCCTCATCGTCCTGCTGCAGAACCAGAAGGAGGGAGCGGTCGGACCCAGGTGGGTGCCGTCACCAAATTACCTGAAAATGTCTCGGTCCTGTTATGGGTAGAAGGAGACAAAATGAAATGTGGACTGTTTCCTCACGTGTTTATAACCACTTTGACCACCACAGAAGAAGAGACAGACCAGAGCATCGTGAAGTCTAGTCTCTAAGCAACAGCCTGTCCAATCAACAAGCTGCTGCTGAGTCATGTGACCTTTGTTTGTGTGTGTGTGTGTGTGTGTGTGTGTGTGTGTGTGTCTCCTCAGAGCGTTCGGCCGTCTCTGCTGCATGTCGTCTCTGGTGGAGACGCTGCAGGTCATGGCGTCCGTTCACGACGTCAGTCCTCTGCTGCGCTACCTGCTGCCTCACCTGGTCCACGGCGTCTTCAGCACCTGCACAGGTGAGAGACGGGATCATACGGGTCTGACTCAAAGTCTTAATCACGTCTGTTTGTTGTTGACAGATGCTGCACAGGGTTGCTTTCTTTTCTGCACTTTTATAAAATCCATGCCACAGATAAATGAGAGACAGAAGTTTTGGAGCGCATAAATTTTGAGCAAAATCCCGTTTTTCACTGACTTCCTCAGACTGAGGCAAGATGTTAAATACCATTTTCACCTCTGTATGTCCAGCAGTTCCTATTAGCTTAGCATAAAGACTTGAAATCTATAGGAGTCGTTAGCCTGGCTGTCTGAGCTCTGAAGCAGTCTGAGTCACACAGTAGATCATGTGGATTTGAAATACACGTCGTCAGAACTGCTGTAAGGTTTATTTTTTCACTTTGACAGAGCCAGGCTAACGATTCCCATTGACTTCAAGTCTTTATGCTAAGCTAACATGAAATGCAACCCGATCCACTGGACAAACAGAGATGACAATGGTATCTAACATCTTATTTCAGTCTGGGGTAAATTGGAAAAAGGGGGATTTTTTCATAAAATGTTGGAGTATTCCTTTAAGGTGGAATGTTGATAAAGATATGATTTGATTAAAAAGCAGTGGACACATTGTTGTCTGTAAAGACTGTAAAGACTGTGCCCAGTTTTTTTCTGATTCAGCTGCGTTCAGAAAACTGTTTCCAGACGATGTTTTGAAACATTTTAAAAGTTCAGTTAAAAATCACTTGACATTTTGATGGAAACAAAAGCAGCGGCAGATGCAACACAAGTTAAAACAGCTTTGTAGGAGGTTAAGGACGTTTTGCACACTGTTCACTCTGGATTACACACAAAAACGTCTCTTGTGTGTTTTGTTTTTTCTGCTCCAGATGAGATGGAGATGCAGGCGGAGGCGGCGGAGGCGGCTGAGTCTGCGGCTGCCGGTCCCTCTGCAGTGTTTGAGGCCGTCCTGCAGGCGGTGCCTCTGAACAAAGACCTGGACCACACGGTGGCTCGGTAAACACACTGCCCTCACACACACACACACACACACACACACACACACACACACACAGCCTTCACCTGAGTCATAACAATCATTTCAAATACATTTCATTTTGAACTTGCATGAGTCACTTGTAGTTGGTGCAGCATCAAGAAGTCTAGTTATTGGAGGCCTCTGTCGCCTGATTTGGATGAAATTATGGACGAAATTATGGAGGAAATTATGGATTTTGATTGTCTCACCACAGCGCCACCAACAGGCCAAAAAGTCGCCAAACTTCAAGCAGCGATGTTTTGCACACCAAACGTCACCAACATTCCCATCAAATATTAATCCAGAACAACGTGACCAGACAATAATATCTGCTTAATGTCCCTTAAGCAGTTTCCTGGTATAATTTCTTCATTTTTGCCCATTTATAATTTTAAAAAGTCTTTGATTTGCTTTGTTCCGTCACAGGTTTATTTGCCTGGGGTGTTAAAGCTGTCTTACATTCAGTTTTTTAAATGTGGTTTTCTGAAATCTGCAGCATTAAGAACCACCTTCTGTTTAAAAAAGCTCATGTTGCTCATTTGCTTTTATTATTTCATGGATTATTTGGAAGTGTTTCTGATCTCACTGTGACAGATTTCCCCGACCTTCACAGATGTAAACCAGTCCGTGTCCACCGCTGTGATTTTTTTTTTTTTTTCCTCCAGTAGAAACGTTGTTGTTGTGTTTGTTTCAGTTTGCTGCTGGATGAGTATCTGAGTCAGAGTGAGACGTCCGAACAGCACATCACCTCTCTGAACCAGCGGCTGCTGCCTCTGGTCCGACTGTTCGAGTCCAAGTGAGTCTGACACACACACACACACACGCACACACACACACACACACACACACACACTTTGATGCACCGCTGATTGTTTTTAATGTTTGGGAACCTGGAATTTAAGTGTATTCCACTGAAAAGACTAATTTTTTTTGTCATTGATCTTCTAAACATTTGGATTGATCATTAAATGAGTGCATATGAACCACGATATGTGGAACCGTCTGAGATATCACCTTTAGCGGATCACTCCCAGTCTTCTGAGTATCACTGTGTATAAACATGTGCTCGTTTTATGCCTCATGGGATAAAGTTGGATCGACGTGTAAACTTTAATAATATCGTGCTCGACCACATGATGTCATCACTCAGGTACGGTGGAGCTCTGGACTCCGTCATCGCCGCTCACGTCGGCGACGTCAGCGACACCGAGCAGAAACAGCTGTTCCACCACTTCCTGTCTCTGTCCATGAGCAGCGGGAAATACCAGGTACAGCATGACAGTGTGTGTGTGTGTGTGTGTGTGGCAAGATAAATAAGTGCAAGAGAAGCTTCTCAAACCAAGGTGGTAAATTACAAAGAGACCAAGTTAATTGTACATGTGATGTCTTTAGACCAATAAAAGGCCATCAGGTCATGTGAATCTGTCAAGATATCTTTTTTTTTTTTTTTTTTTTTTTTTTTTATCATGTAAGAAGAAAAATACCAGGTGCTCATGGCTGAACACAGTCAAAAAAAATGGTTGCTCATGGAATCATGAATTTGGAAAATAGGAGACCGTGATTTTAAAAAAAAATGCTTCTATAATAATAGTCTTAATAATAGTCTTTACTGATGACTCACTAAAAAACCAACATGATTCAGCCACTCCTGGTGTTCATCAGCCTGTAATTACAATGAGACTCCTATATAGCCAATCAAAAAGCATCTAATCCCAACACACACACACGACACATAATCTCTATAGCAGGAAATGACCTGAGGTGGGATTAAAAACTCCACTAATGAAATGGAAAAACTGTTAGAGTGATGTCTTGCCAGGCGGCGCTGTGGGCGTCTCAACCTGCTGAGTCAGTTTGTGAGTGTGACCGTGTTTCCTGTGTTTCCTGTGTTTCCTGTGTGCTGTCAGATTCTGGGCAACTCGGACACGTCTCTGCTGCTCAGCCTGAAGCACCCGCTGCCGTCGGTCAGGAGCCTGGCTGTGGAGCACCTGATGGGCATCATCACCTCGGGACAGGTACGCCACAAAACCACTTTTTCTGTTTTGATCATGTCTGTTTTGTCACACTTTTGTTATAAACAGGCGGTCCAGTAACAACCTGGACTTAGATGTTTAGGCCCCGGTGAATCCTCCAGTGCATGTTTTAAATGTCCAATAAATGAACCGATTGCACGTCATGTGACTTTTGTTTGCAAGCCCTGATTCACTGTTGATTAGTGTGAAAGTAAATAAATCAAATGCAAAAATGTATTTTAGTCACGTTTTCCCCCACTAAAACTTTGTCTAATAAATCAAAGGTTCACAGATATTTGTTTACATGGCCAGAGCCTGCTGCTATACATGACATTATTTGAATTATCCTGCATCATTTTATAATAAATGAAAAGAAAGGATTAATTTTGAAGCTCTGTAAATCAGAGGCATAAAAGATGTTTTTTTTAAATAGCAAAAATGTGTGAAAATAAAATTGGATGTCGTGCCATTGTAATCAACAACAGGGAATTTTTCAGTGTCCTGGGGACCCACTTTTCCCCTTAAGGACAATTTTGTATTTTTACAAACAGCATAATACATTTTTTATATACCATCTGTTTTTTTACTTGCTTCAGCTTCAAAATTCTCTCAAACTTAACATATTACACTTTTAACTGAATGAATCAAATGCAAAAAATGCATCATCGTCATTTTTTCCTCTCTGGCTCAGACCAAACAAATGTGTGTGTAACGTCCTTTCAAAATAAAATCCGTCGTGTGTGTAACAGCAGGAGAGTCTGGACGAGTCGTTCCTGAGGGAAGCCATCCTGGACCGGCTGCAGGACGACGTCCCCGAGGTCGCGGCCGCCGCTCTCAAAGCTCTGGAGGTCAGTTGGGTTACAGACGTGCTGACAGCAGGGTTGCCGGTTCAAATCCCAAACAGCGTTAGCTCACTGCCTGTTGTTGTAATGAAGCTTCATTGAGGTGGAAATGTGGAACTCTGCAACTGTGAAGCAGAAGTAAAGCAAATTGAAACAGTATAACCTCAATAATCATTTCAGTCACACCGTTCTAACCCCTGAAACGGTTTAAATAAAGGTAAATTATAATACCAGGGCTTCATAACAGTTGTATTTTAGGTTTAGAATGCAAAACACGGGCTAATAGAAGAAAATATACGTGTTTATAATCAATGTACGACATAATTCTGTTGTATGTGGTTGTGCTTAATGATTAAAATATATACTTTAATACTTTCTACTTTGGTTTTAGATACTAAAACATTTAATTTCATGTAGATCATAATGATGATGAGAAATTAATGATGAGAAAACGCAAGTAAGATCTTAATAATTGCGATCGTAACGTCTTTGAAAACACCATGTTGCTCTGTTTGATGATGATGATGATGATGATGATGTTCAGGTCTTCATCGATCGTTTGGACCCAGAGGACACCGTGTCGTCTTTACTGTCACTGCTGCAGAGAACTGACCTCTCGTTGGCTGATCAGTGGTCAGTGAAGCACACACACACACACACACACACACACACACACACACACACACACACATAGTTATTATAATATTTATTCATGTCCATGTAAAATCCTCTTTGCACGGCGTCCTGCAGGCTGCCGGTGCTCACGGCGGCGGTGCAGCTGCTTTCCGACCCGCGGGTGGCGAAGGGAGGGGCGGAGCTTGTGCAGAGGGCGGGCTGGTCGCTGCTGCCCTTCCTGGTGATCACCGCCGGCCGGCCGGACTCCGCCCAGCTGCAGCTCGCCCGGCACGTCGCCCAGTCGGCCGTCATCGCCCAGCACCCGCTCACCGTGGACTGGGCTCAAGGTGACGAACCGAGCGGCTTCACCCACAAACAAAACCTTGAATTAATTAATTAATTTATATCTAAATATCATTTCTGTTGCAAATAAACTCTCGCAAACTTGCATTTAGTCTTTTAATTCGATGTTTTGGCTCTAGACCTTTTGATTTGAAACCAAAATGTTGTCAGTGCAAAGGTCAGATGATGTAATTTGGATGGAGAGCTTGTCAAACTGCAGCTGATATCACGATTCATTTTTCTACTCCACGATGTCGCGTTGCATTTGTATTGCAATATATTTAATTTAGATATATCGACCTAGCCCTAATTGAAATACAAGTAGACATAATTATAGTGTTTCAGGTTTTGAATCCTGTTTTCCTGTAAGAAATCAGCACAGCTTCTCAAAAGTATATCATAACTCTACATTTTGTTTCGTTTGTTTTGTTAGTTTGTATTTATTTCTACATGACATTAAAACCCCTTAAACTTGAGTTTATTTTCACAAATGACAAAAGTCAAAAGTTAAAAAAAAAAGTTTAGTTGCTGTTTATTTACAGCAATTTACTCTTCAATCATTCTATGGTTAAATTCATATGTGCTTAAATTAATGTGACTTTTTTACACTATGTTAAATAGAATTTTTTTTAATTACTTATCTTAAATGCAATAAGTTATTCTTCCCCCTCTGCTGCTTTTGTTGATCTACTTTTTTCTTTCTTGTTTGTATTTATTGTTAAGTGCTTAGTTAATTACGTTTTTAAATAAGTGCTTTGTAAATAAGCTACTCTTACACTATGACTGTGTAAGGATAATTATAAAATGATTTTGAAGCGCACTAACGTCAGAGGGTTTTTCTGTCCTCACAGAGCTGGAAAAGGTGATGAGGAGAAGCTCTGACCCCGATTTTCTAAGTTTGGCCAACCAGCGCCTGATCTCCACTCTGACCAGGAACCTGGCCAACATGGAGCACTTCTCCAAACGGGACGCCGTGAGTCTCCTCGTCCGTTTACGTTTCCTTCCTGCAGGCAGGGAGCCCCGCAGCCCAAATCTGCTGAAAACCTCTATATTCAGTTTAGCTGACCCACTCTAACCAAAACTGTTGAAGCAGGGGTGAGAGGTACCTCAGTCCTCAGCTTCAGTCCAGTTCTGATGTTTCTCGCTCTTTAACATTAAAATACTAATTAGAGGTTGATGCAGCAGTAATTTGATAATTGTCTGTCCTCAGCTGGAGAAGCTGGCCCAGCTGGTGGAGCAGCAGCGGGGCTCTGGTCTGAGGGAGCGCGCCTCCTTCCTGGTGTTCACCCAGACGCTGCTGCAGGGCCTCGGGGAGCTGAGCGAGACGCAGCACCTCCTCACCGCCCAGAGGGTCTACGCCGTGCTGGAGCGCCCCCTGCTGGAGATCATCAAGGACAACGATGCTCAGGTCAGAGGCGGAGAACGTTGAAGGAAAACGTTTGGATTTTTTTGGAAACATTACAATTCGGTTACAAGAATCCAAAAAGGTAAACACAGTTTGGAGACGGGACTCAAGCCAAAGTCTGATGGGAAGTGATCAGAGCCCACAGTGATGCCTTTGTCCAAAAAAAAAAAAAAAAAAAGATATGAACAGAGAGAAGGAAGGCAATCTTGGCATTTTAATGAACTTAGTGAAGCTGGAATCAGACATGTTTGAACTTTTTACTTGATAAATGACTTGAACGACTCATCGATCATCACAATTACAATGATATTGTCAGTTGTCTAATAGATTAATTAACTAATAATTACACTCTTATATTACATAGACATGTTCTGAAAAGACCACAAATGGAGGTAGTTGGCTGCATAGTACAAAAAATAGTGCAGGAGTAGCAAAGAAAAGCACAAATGAACAGCAGAGAACACAACAACCACAGCCGACTGGATTTGTAATGACAGTTTGTGAATTTGATGTGATGCTGTAAGAGTTTCCTGAATGAACTGTCAGTGCAAACCAAAAGGTAGAGGGTAGGGCTTCACAGTTAATCAAAATATTATGGCCAAATGCAATATCTAAATCAGTAACATCAGTTTTTTAATAAAGGTAAAATGTACGGCAAATCATAAAAATAAAGTATTACGGTGGCCTACAAATTATATTTTCCATATTTCTGGTACAGATCCCAGCAAAAATCACCCCATCATCATTTTAATGGCTTTTTCAGTGAAAAATTAACCCTCTGAACCCCCAGCAGTTTTGGGGTGTTTTCTGCTCCCCTCACATTTTGGCTCACTGTGGGCTTGTTTTTCACTGCAGTTACAAGTGCTGCACCTCTATGGAAACAGCACAGCTGTGGCTATCACATGGAGTCATTCAAAAATGTCTTTCCCACAGTATGAAAGAGTTATAGTGCCATAAATAATAAAAAAAATTAAAAAAGCAAACTGATTTTTTTTTTTTTATAATTTATTTTACAAAAATCGAGAAACATTGGAATAAATGTACAGAACATTTTCTCAGGTGCCCACAAGTGTCACTGATCCAGGAAAAAAAAAGTAGGGCTTCACATGATTTATTTCCTGAAATATTAACATTTTTCCAACCTGTATAAACTTAGGCGTTTTTACTGCCTTGTGCCCTTCCATGTTACTACTGCTGCCTACACACTGAAATTCAGTGAATTTTTGTCACGCGACTGTTGGGCTCACCTGAATCAATCAAGATGTCTCAGATCCGCTGAAGACCGCAGAATTTTCTGTTTTTTGAATGATCTGGATTGAGTAAACGACTATTTTTTGGCGAATTGTTGAATGAAGCATGTATAATAAAATGATTCGAATGAAAAATCACTTTTTTAGGCTTAGTTTCGTCCTTTTTTCTACCGCTAAACGGAAGTCGGATATGTTGCATTCAGGGACCGTCGGAAAATTCAAATTCCGACGAAAAAATAGGTTTTTAAAGCTTCCAGCTATGATAAACGATTGAATTTTGGCGATTTTTTTAAAAAATACATGTCTTTCTATCCCGCCGGCGGGTTTGGGGTTCAGGGGGTTAAACAGCAAAAATATTCATGAATCATGTCCTAATCGCAACATCTGTAAAATTAATTGCAATATGCCATTTTTTTTTTAAATATCTCTCAGCCCTAGTCTTGGGCAGTAAAACACCACATTGCTCATTTTAAAATTGCCCTCAGTTTCCCTCCACGGTATTTCAAAGCCTCTTCATCATCATCATGTTTTTGTTTGTGTGTCTCAGCAGGATGCGGACGGTCACGTCGCGGCTCCCGCCTCCTTCTCCGAGGCTCTCTCTCTCTTCCTGGGTCGGGCGGCCGGGCGGCCGGGCGAGAGGCTGGACGGAGAGTTCAGCCTCGCTCTGATCTCACTGCTGAGGGGATTCATCTCCTCTCTCAAGTGTCACGACACAACCTTCAAAGGTGAGCGTGCATCTGTGTGTGTCTTTTTTTTAGGGTTTTGTGGGGGAAACCTGGACACAACATGAGCAGAAAAAGAATTTAAAAAAAAAAAAAAAAAATCAAGGCTTTAACCTGACTGCGATATTAAAACTCCGACCAGCTGCTGCTTTGGATTTGAGTATTAAGAGTGAACGCTTACTGTCAGAGCTACTATTTACAGAATTAGAGGTGTGAAAGCTGCTCAAAGTCAGACACTAGTTGCTGATCACCCGACACGAACGCTAATTACAAAACGATCAGCTAACACAAAATTCAGAGCACCATCAGAACAGGCTCCATTGTTTGAAATGAGAGGGAGAGTTCGGCATCAGCTGCTGGTTAAATCACACAAGTAACCAAACTGTGGCTCCTCAGCCTCAACTTTGTCGGTGTTACCTGAGCTAACCGTCCTCGGTGTGTGTGTGTGTGTGTGTGTGTGTTTTTTGTCCCGTCAGGTGAGGTGTGGTGGAACCCGGAGAAGCTGGACACCAACACCTGCTGCTACCTGGCTCTGATCTGCCGGCTCTTCCACGTCGTCGTCAACGGAGCCGGGCAGGGAGCCTCGGCCGGGAGCTTCAGGGAGCTGATGAGGCTGCTCCTGCAGGTACAGTCAGCTCAAAATGATCCACTCGCACAGAGGGCAAGGAGAAAATCCTAAGAAACACTTTTTAAGGGAATCAAAATGTATTTTGTGGTATTAGTTAATGTCAAAGTGATTAGTTGTGTCTTTAATTTTTGTATTTCTGTTGTTTATTTTTGTATGAAAGCCCACACTACCTAGTAAATTCCAAAAATCACCTCTCATGCTCGTTATTTTATCAATCAAGCAGAAGTTTAGATTAGATTTTGTTATTTGTCATTTTTATGCATCACATTAAAGCGAAATTATGTTTCACACATCAACCAGTGCAAGGAGATCAGTGCAATTCAGTCAAACAATAAATAAGATAAAGGGGAATAAAAACAGCGGTTAAAATGGTTAAAATCAGGAGGAATAAAAAGCGAAGTCCTTTTATGCCGCTCCTCTGCTGTCCACATTCTTTTGTTTTTGTTTCACTTGAGTTGTAAATATCCTCCAAATGATGACTAGACATTAATCAAACAGGCTCTTAGAAGATTGCTTTACCTCAGCGCTGTTTAAATTGAGGATCCGTCTTCAGTGTGTCTCTGAGATTAAATTAATTTTGAGTGACTGAAGTTTTCTGTTTGCTGAGCTCATGTTGCTGCCTCCTCCTCCTCCTCCTCCTCCTCCTCCTCCTCCTCCTCTCCCTCTCAGGTCCACCTGAAGGAGGCGCCGCTGCTCTTCAGGTTCCTGTGCGTCCTCTGGGGCTACAGCAGCAACCAGGGCGAGCAGCTGGACGTGAAGGTGGGCGCCGTCCTGCAGACCCAGGCTCTGTACGTGGGCCGGGCGCTGCTGAGCGGGCAGCCGGCCGCCACGCTGGCTGACCTGGCATCAGCCAAGTCTCCAGGTACACACAGAAAACACTCACCTGAAAACACTCACCTGAAAACACTCCACTGAAAATGAACGGCTGGACCTCAGAGTTGTGTGTTATTGTGTTTATTAGTATTGTATAGTATAATGTTAGTTAATGATTAATTCAGTTTATTAGTTGTGGTTATTATGAAGTTATAATTAATTATGAAGTTATTGTGTGTGTGTGTGTGTGTGTGTCAGTGTTCCCCTCGCTGCTCGCCTGCCTCACCTCTCCGGTTCGTGAGGTCAGGAGGGCGGGGCTCGGCGCCCTGCAGAGCCTATCAGCAGCCGACGCCTCTCCCTTCCAGCCAATCACAGAGAAGCTGCTGAAGCACACCGAGGAAATCATCGCCGACCCGTCTTATATAAGCCAGGTGAGGCCGAGTGACACACACACACACACACACACACACACACACATTTCAGCTCTTCACTTCCTCGGTTATACAAAATGTTGGTCAGTTTTGTGAGAAACTTAAAACAAACTTATGTTCGCACTACAGAACAAAGTTTCCCAACTTTTTCTTTGACCTGTGACCCAGATCTGATGTTTTCTGATCAGTTTCAACAGAAAAAAAGCAGCCATGAGTCGGATTTCTCAATTCTGATCTCGAAATCTTAGTTATCAGGGTTCAAATCCTAGAAAAGTCAGTAATGTTTAAAAAAAAAAAAAAAAAAAAGCAAATACAATTTCCAAGCCCCGGAAACATTCTGTAAAATTAAATTTGAATAAAAGTTTTGGAAAACCCTGTTAAAGCTGCAGTCATTCAAAGTGAGGACCCTTTAGATTGAACTGACAAAATGTGGACTCAGTTTACTGATAAATAATTTTTTTTAACAGTTGAGGCTTCAGTCATTTCAATTATGAAATCGTTTCTTTTTGCTAGAAGTCATGGAAAAATCACTGAAAACTACCGTATAAAATAAAGTTAATGTCTCCTGGAGTTAAGTGGTACAACATTTGATCTTAAGACATGCTGCCTACATGGAAATTTATCATCACCATCAAAATAAGTACATTTTACTGCAGTTTTGGCAGCTGAGCAGTACAGAGAGAGGAGACAAAACACAGTGTAAAGACAAACAGAAACTTCATTGTTATTTGTGGAGATGCTGCAGTTTAGTCAAAACTCAAAAGCTCGGACTGAAAGTGAAATGTGTCAGAAACAAGCAGGTGGAGTGTGTTATGTTATTTTTTTTTACTATTATTTTGTTATTATTTTTGATTTTTGATTTTTTTTTTATTTATTTTAGTCTTTTGTGTATTATCCCACTTATTGTGCACATTTGTACTTGTAATTTTGAAAACTTGCAGAACATGTTATCAGTATTGGAATACATTGTACATCACCCTTCTGCAATAAAAAGAATAATCCAAAAAAAAAAAAAAAAAAAAGAAGAAACAAGCAGGTGAATTGTCGGCACAAACGATAAACTGTCTTTTGGTTTGTCCTTTAGCGCTCTGATCAGTTCACGTTACTATCAGAACAGTCACCAAAACGATCAGATACACCCTGTGTGGTGTCACTGACCGCCTCCGTGTGTGTGTCGTCTCTAAAGGCTCTGGGCGTCCTGCACGAGGAGAGCGTCTCGGCCAAGGGGAGGTCGCAGCAGAAGAAGCTGCAGGCGTCCATGGAGCAGCTCCTGCAGATCATCCAGGCCCCGGGCTGCCCGTCCTACACCGCCTGCACCCTGCTGAGCGCCCTGGGACAGGTCAACGGAGAGGTGAGGGGACGGGGCGTGTCCTTCAGGGTGGGACATGTTGGGGAGGGGTGTGTCAAGTATTTAAAAGAGTAAACCTGTTGATATAAAATGCAGAGAGTTCAGAAAATTACTTTTGTTCCTCAAGCCGCTTCAGAGAGATAGATAGATAGATAGATACTTTATTCATCCCGAAGGAAATTCACAGTTTTCAGCAGTATCCACAGAGTGCAAGATTAAATAAATAAAAAATAAAGAATAAAAGATGACACCCGAGATCTAAAGATCTAAGTACCCAATGTGCAAAAAACAATGTGCAAAAAAAAAACAATAAAACCAATGTGCATAGATGAGGGCAATGTGCAAATTTACAGTATAAACAGTAAATAAATTTACAGTATAAACAGATGATAAATAAATAGCACCCAGATGAGGGTTCCTGACACATTTATGGCATTCCTTGTGGCTGAAACCTCCCTCCTGTGTGTTTCTGCTCTCCAGTCCGTCCTGTCGGCCCTGCTGCCCCTCCTGGACCGGCTCCTGGAGCAGAGCGGCCCCGAGCCGCCCACCCTGCTGCGGCACGAGGCCCAGCTGCTGCAGCTCGTCCTGGGCAAGTACAACGAGGCGGCCGCCCCCCTGCTGGCCAAGAACCAGGCGTGTGTGGATCTGCTGGTCCGGGCGCTGAGGACGTCGGCCCGGCCGCACGCAGACATCCCCAGCTTCCAGATCACAGCCCTGGAGCAGGTCAGCCCTCAGACCTTCAGACTGCTCCATTATCATCTCCACATTACTAATGATTGTTTTAAAAAAAAAAAAAATCTCACTATGTAAATCATGAGTGAAAGCACCAAAAGTCTTGTGATATTTGATTTTGTCCATATCACCCGGCCCTAATTCCCAGACAAAAGCCAGTTGTCAGCTGTTGTTGCCTCAGTCTTCGTCAGCTCAGCGTCCTCCTCCTGCAGCTCTTCAGGTAAACTTTGTGCTCGGTCGCTGTGTGTCTGCAGATCACCAAGCCCTTCTTCTCGGCCCTGCCGGATGAGAAGGTGCAGCAGAGGCTGCTGGCTGTGATGTTCGACCTGCTGGTGGAGAGCAGGAACCCTCTGGTGGCAAACACCGTCAGCAGCGTCTTCAAAGCGGTGAGAGAAGCCGACAGCCTGAGGGATGTTGGTCAAATTAACGAGGAAAGACTCTGAAGCTCATCCTGAACCTGAAGCATTTCAAAATCATCATGTAATCATCATAATTTCTCCTTCCTGTTGCACAGATTGCAGTGGACGGCGAGCTGGTGGCCAATGAGCTCACTCCTCCAGAAAAGCCCAAAGTCACGGTGACGGTGCAGCAGACCCGCAGGAGCAAGGCCCTGCAGAGGTGAAGCTCCAGCTCACATTCAGGACGTTTAGTGGAAAAACATGGAAGCAGAAACTAAAATTAGCCGCAGGATGCTAACAGAGCCTTCATCTCTTTGTGTCACTAATGTGCTCCTCCACCAGGAAAGCCCAGGAGAGTGGCGAGGCGGGGCCAGAGGAGGGCGCCGTGTCCTGGGACAGAGTCACTCTGATCCTGGAGCTGCTGCAGCACAAGAAGAAGCTGAGGAGAGCCCAGCTGCTGGTGCCGCCTCTCTTCTCCCTGCTCGCCAGGTCAGACACGTCTGACCATGTGGAAAAGAAAAACAAGCACACACACACACACACACACACACACACCATGAACTCCTGATTTCTTTGTGCCTTCAGGAGTCTGGAGCCTCGTGTGGGCGATCAGGGCAACATGGAGTACACCAAGCAGCTGCTGCTCAGCTGTCTGCTCAACGTCTGCCAGAAACTCTCCCCTGATGGGGGCGCTGTGGCTCCAGGTGGGTGCAGGTGAAACACTGCAGGGCTGTAACCATGTTCAAACACTCACAGGGTTCCCACGCGTCCTGGAAGTCCTGGAAATTTACGGACTACAAAGAAGTCAATTCCCGCACACACTTTTTTCACTTCTGCGTTAATTTATTTCAGGGAGTTTGTCGACGTTTTGCTCATAAGAACCTCTTTCTTGATCCCCAGCCCTCGTCTGTCACCGCACTGCAGCGCAAAACATGTCAAAAACACACAAAATGACACTTTGCTCAACACGGCGTTTCTGAAAATCAGCTGTTTGGCCACTTTGTCCAATCTGAATCATTCTGAGGTGAACTGTGAACAGCCGACATGGATATAAATCACTGTGAAGTCGTGGAAAATGATTTCCTTAAAAGAACGGGAGCCCTGATTCTGGCCTCAGGAAGTTTGGTTCTGAAAGAAAATAAAGTGAAATGGAAGAAGAAAGAAAAATAAGCCGTGTATTTTGATAAATGGTTTATTATTTTGCTGTGTTGGTGTTGCCTTTCACAGCTTTAAATTATTTAATGTAACATAGCGACCAATCCAGCACAAATTAGGTAGCATTAATCAAAAATAAAAAGAAAAAAATCCTGCATCATCGACCCCAGAGGCAGATACAACCGTTCTCGAAGCATAATTTTTGTGAAAAAGCAGAAGCAAAGCCTTTGGTTTGTTTGCATTCGACTCTTTTGATGTCTTTCCTCCAAAATGGCTCTGCAGTCACTAAACGCCAGGTTTCTGTTCAACTTGACAGGGGATTTCAGGGCATAAAAAAAACAACAGTTTCATCCTGTATCCAGACTTAACCAGAATACGAAAGCCTTGATCTTTTTTTTTTTTTATATTTTCATTCCTGTAGACGTCCTGGATGAAGATAAGTTCAACGTGGAGCTGGTGGTCCAGTGCGTCAGAGTGTCCGAGATGCCTCAGACTCACCATCACGCCCTGCTGCTGCTGGGAGCCGTGGCTGGAATCTTCCCTGTGAGTGGCTTTTATTACAAATCAATGCAGCCTTCAGTTCACCTCCATGGTGATGAAATTAAATTATAAAAAAAATAAAATAAACTAGCTTGTGAAGTCATCTCACCTCGAAACAAGAGACAGGTAACAAAAATCAAAATGACAAGCAACAAAATTTAGTGAAGAATCAGAAGAATACAAGAAATAGAAAAGAAATAAGAAATATAAAGATTTGTTCATGAGAAATGTATTTTATAAAATATGTGCATTATCTCTAAATATGTGCATTAATCTGACAAAAATATTACAACAGTAAATACTGAGAAAAGAAAAACAGCATTCGTAAAAAAGTATACTTATATTTCAATCATATAAACACAGGATATTTATATCGCACTTTTGAACTGATGTTTAAATAGACAGTTTAATCGTGAAGAAGAAGACGAGGACAGTGCAAAGTGCAGGTGTGACAGGTCTGAGATTTCAAATGCCCTGATCCATGCAAGTTAACTGTGTGTGTGTGTGTGTGTGTGTGTGTGTGTGTGTGTGTGTGTGTGTGTGTGTGTGTGTGTGTGTGTGTGTGTTGTCCTGCAGGAAAAGGTCCTCCACAACATCATGCCCATCTTCACCTTCATGGGAGCCAACATCATGCGCCTGGACGACGCCTACAGCTTCCAGGTCATCAGCAAGACGGTGCAGACGGTGATCCCTGCCCTGATCGAGGTCAGCCGCCTCAGCTCGGACACACCGTTCAGAATAAGCTTCACAAGTTAAAACACATTACCTTCAGTAACCACAACCTGCAGTAATGGACACAGTGCTTACCAGTTCAGGAGAGAATAATGAATATACTGTTAATAAAGTCTCTCTGGACATCTTTCTGTCCCACACCTGCACAATCTGGAGGTGCATGTTCGATATTTTCTATTTGTAAAACATGTCAGGTAGCTTAAAGTGGCAGATGATTTATTAATTTGTTGGGTAAAACTTAAAATATTGACAAGGAATCATATTGTCACTGTTTGCTGAATCAGTCAATCAGTCAGTTAGACTTTACTTATCTATACAATAAACCAATAATACACACGCACACACACACACACACACACACACACACACACACACACACACACACACACAAATAGTAATCCTAATAATGCTAGCAATAAGTGTCCATTCAGTTAGTAAAGCACTCAATAAAATAAAAACCAATAAAATAATAATACTAATGACACAGAATTATTTATTTAATTAACAAAATCGAATGTGCAACACTTTATTCTATAGCATTCACCAGAAATTATTATTATTATTTTTTTTTTTTGGTTAATTATATTTAGTTAATTTGTTTTTTAGGTTTTGTGTTTGGTTTTGGTTTTTGGTTTTTGTGCCAGCCAGAAGAGTTTTTTTTGTTTGTTTGTTTGTTTGTTTTTTCTTAAAACTGAGTTGTCAGTTTTTGTTTGCTTTTACTGAAATGAAAGTTTACTTCATATACATTTTTTTTTTTCTGTATAAATGCTCGCAGCCTTTTGTGATTTATAAACCTGCGTCCTCCTGCTTGTTGCTTGTCGTCTCCTTGCTGTCAGCTGATCTGACTCGTGGCTCCGCCTCTTTCCCCTCCAGTCTCAGTCTGCGGGTCACGTGGACGCCGTGGTGGCGAGGATCGTGCACGTGTTCACCGACGCGCTGCCTCACGTGCCCGAGCATCGCCGCCTGCCCATCCTGGCTCAGCTGGTGACCACGCTGGGCCCCGCCCGCTTCCTCTGGGTCCTAATGCTGCTCCTGTTCAAGCAGCACGCCACGCACACCGCCAGCTCCGCCAGCGAGAAGGCAAGCCGCCGCTCTCCCTCACGCCTCGACGGCACTCATACGCCTTTTGATTTGTGCCGACATATATCACATCTTCAAATTGAACCGTTTTCACACCAGTGATTCTAAAAATATCACACGTGTTCAGTTACAGGATTCTTTTCAGCATATTGAGGCATCACAAGTCATCACTTCAGGATAAGGGCTTCTCGTAGACAGTCACTGTGGCAATAATCACTTAATAATTGATAAGTGATCAAACAAAAGTAATGACATGGACGTGGAATACACCCTTTGGCTGACATACTTAATAAAGGGCTTTTATTGGCTGAATGTATCGACAAACCAGGGTTTTAGTTGTTTTTGTGAGGAACGTTTTTTTTTTTTTTTTTCCCAGTGCCCCCTCTTTATTTTCTGTTTCATTTACAAAGCAAAGGGCAGGTTGGAAAACTGTCCCGTATCATTTAAAAGTGCTGTAAAACTAAATATGTAACACTCTCTTGTGACTGAAATGCATTGTAGTTTCTTGAGAGTGAACCAGGGATGCTGCAGTGACAGAAAACATTGCAACTTTTATGGGAATAATGCACATATTTTTACATAATGCACACACTTTTTTTTTTTTTAACAAATTACTGATGCATACATTTTTTTTAAATATTTGTTTCTATTTCCTATAATTTCACTTATGCTTTTATATATTTTTCTCTTGAGAATTTGAGCAGCTGCAACTGACCCAGTTTCTCCTCGGGGATCAATAAAGTATTTCTGATTCTGACTAAACTGTGGAAACGCTGCGTCTGCTCCACACGTATCACAGTCGTTGCTGTTAATCCGTGTGTTTCCTGATGATTTCTGTGCGTGTCTGTTCTACAGGACGCAGCTCTGGAGCGGGACGTGGACTTCTGGATTTCTCTGTGCTGCCACTTTGAGGTGTCCGACCAGCTCACCTCGCTCATCAGGATCCTGCAGTATCTGATGCAGCTGCCGCAGGACAAAGACGACGGTGAGGCGCTGTAACACACTCTGAAGACCCGCAGGCGTCATGTTGTGTGTAGAGATTTAGCTTTTAACCCGTTTTAGTACAAATTTAGTTTTTTATCCACTGGCCAGAGAGGCTAATGAGCCCCTGAAAGACAAAACTAATAAACAGAATACAAAAGAAGCAACTGATGGTGAAGCAACACTTGATAAAATGGCTGGTAAATCTAAATATTTAACACCCCAATGCACACAGCGAAAACGAGAAACCACATCAGTGTCACTGAACAGCTTGGAAAGCATCATAACATCAAAACAAAGTTCATAAAGCCACCTTATCTGACAGTTTTCAGTGTATTTCAATATTTATGTTTTCTATCCTGTGTCTCTGTGCAGCTCCGGCGAAGCGCCCGGCCGGCCGGCAAGCAGCCAAGAAGAAGGAGGAGGAGGAGGAGGAGAAGCTGATCTTCAGCGTGGAGGCTCACAGCAGCAAGGAGCTGCGCCACTTCAAGTTCCTGTCCGTCTCCTTCATGGCCCAGCTGCTCGCCTCCGCCCGCTTCATCGGGAAGGTACGGCCGGTCCACGGCGAGCCGCTCGGCTGGGGGCGGGGCTCCGTTTGTCTGGTCTAAACAGACAAATCATGCCTTTCAAATGCCAATTAGGGGGCTAATGACTCCCATAGACTTCAAGTCTTTATGCTAAGCTAACACAAAATGCTACCTATAGAAACCGAACCACTGGACGTACAGAGGCGAAAATGGTATCCAACCTCTTGTCTCAGTCTGGGGAAGTCAGTTAAAGGGTCTTTTGCCCAAAACGTAAGAGTATTTCTTTGATAAAATAAACAGGCATATACCACAGAAATGAAAACATGCCAATTAAATGTATAAAAGATACAAGATATATTTTTCACATTATATAAATAAATCCCATTGGTATGAAACAAGCCATTTTATTTAGAAAGTCCAGGGTTCCAGCTGGCCTGTGCAGTAATTTTGTCAATTAGTCAAGACTGAATGTCTGCTTACTGATCATAATAAGAATATTTGTGTGTGTGTGTGTGTGTGTGTGTGTGTGTGTGTGTGTGTGTGTGTGTGTGTGTGTGTGTGTGTGTGTGTGTGTGTGTGTCAGGTGGCAGACAGCAGTGACGTGGTGGACGAGTCTCTCCAGCAGCTGCAGCAGAGGTGAGTCTCTACCTGCACTTCAGCAGGATAAAGGGCCTCTCGCAGTAGCTCTCATCTGAATACACACTGTTGTTTGAACATGTGTGTGTGTGTGTGTGTGTGTGTGTGTGTGTGCGTGCGTGCAGCCTGCTGGAGGAGATCCTGCGGTACATCCACAGCGTGGCTCGCTGTGTGGAGGAGAACGCAGACAAACCCACAGCCAAGTTCTGGAGAGCCCTGCTCAATAAATCCTACGATGCTCTGGACAAGGTCTGTCAGCGAGGACTCTGCTGTTACTGCACCTGTTTGTAGTACTACTGCCAAAAAAACTACCACTGACCACTCTGCATATTAACACTCCCACTATTACTACTGCTAATACGGTATTACTGCTACTAATATTACAGCTGGTACTGCTAATAATACTACCACTACTACTTCTACTATTGTTGCCAGGTTCCTCCTCTCATCCTTGCTGTGTGAGCTTTTATTGTGAAAGGTTCCACAAATCGTTCAGTCATCATTTGTTCTGTGTAATGGCTCTGATTTAAAATGAAGTGAAGGTCAAAAGTCAAGCAGAAAATGGACTGAAGGAAAAATAAAATCACTGACTTTAAAAAATACTCAAGAAAAGTACAAGTACACACAAAAAAGATACTCAGTTACAGCAACGTGAGGAAATGTAATTAGTTACTTCCAGCTCTGAGTGTTGGTACTAATGTAGCTCATATCAGTACGACTTCTACTACCACTAATACCAATATTAGTGTCAATAACAATACTGATAATTATGCTTTTGCACTTATTGCCGTCACGTCCACACTGACCTCGTTGTCTCGTGTCGTCAAGGTGAACGCCCTGTTGCCGACGGACACCTTCATCACGGTGATGAAGGGGCTGATGGGAAATCAGCTGCCGTCGGTCAGGAGGAAGGCCATGGAGCTGCTGAACAACAAACTGCAGCACAGGACGCAGTGGGAGGAGCCGCAGGTACACACACACACACACACACACACACACACACACACACACACACACACACACACACATTGATTTGATTTTTTTTTTTTTTTCATCATAACTTTGTGGATTACTTTAGTTCATCATTACATTCTGTTTGCTTTTTTGGTTTTGAATTGTTTTTGTAAAAGTGTATGTTTTTTTTTTTATCTTTGTCTTATTTATTTTAATTGTATTTTAATTGAATAAACAATTAAATGATTTGCTGTTTTATCATCTGTAAATCATTTTGAGCTGCATTTTGTGCAATTACAGATTATTATTTTATTTTTAGTTTTGTATTAACCTCTAAATGATGGTTATTTTTTCTTTTGTTCATCATTAAATCCTGTTTGTTTTTTTGGTTTTTATCTTTGAATTGTTTTTTTGTAAAAGTGGATGTATTTTTTTTGTCTTCGTCTTATTTATTTTAACTGTATTTTAAAAGGATAAACAATTAAATGATTTGCTGTTTTATCATTGGGAAATAATTTTTAGCTGAGCTACAGATAAAGATTATTTTTTTATTACTAGTTTTGTATTAAGCTATAAATGATGGTTATTTTCTACTATGATGATTTAAAAAAAAAATCCTAATTTATTTTGCTGTGATTGTCTCTCAGGTCACTGTGCTTCTACAACTAAGCGGCAACCTGCTGAGCATCGTGGGTAAAGGTCACGGGAAGGTGGCGGAGGAAGAGGAGGAGCAGGCCGTCAACCGGCAGACGGCGCTCTACAGCCTCAAGCTGCTGTGCCGCAGTTTCGGCTCCGGCCACCAGGAGGCGTTTGTGCCCGTGCTGGCGGCGGCGGTGGAGCTCGTCACGTCGCCGGACGAGGAGAAGAACGTGGTGGGCAGCGCTCTGCTCTGCATCGCCGAGGTGGTCAGCACGCTCAAAGCCCTCGCCATCCCACAGTTGCCAAGGTAACCGCTGAGGAGGCGGAGCTCCCGGCATGATGTCATCTGTTTTTCAGAGTGTAGAGCCAGCGACTTCACAATAAAATATAAAAGATACTGAATATTGATCATGTCCCACAGCTTTTAGCACAACAGCTTTCGAGTTTTTGAAAGCCATTAATTATGTTTTTAAACTTAAAATGGCCCTTTCTGTTTTCTCTTATACCTCGATGAAGCAAAATGCATTTTCACTTGATTTTATGTTCGCATCATACACATTGTGTGACTCTTGTCCAAATCCCAACTGTCTGGTGTTTGCGGAAAAAAGAAAAAAAAAAAATCCTGCTATATTTTTGCTTTTGTTTTGCTGCTGGTGGACATTCTCCTCCTCTGTTGCTTCAAATTGAGACCTGACACAGTTTGAATCAGTGTGTTAGGCCAGTGGCGCCACCTACTGGCTCTTTTCTCCTGCATTGCGGAATGAGGGCCTTTATTTTTCAAGGCACCCGCTGCAGTATCAATGCATACATCAGCATGGAGTTCATCATGATGTATCGCTGTATCATTTTTTTTTTCTTAGCACAGGTCTAATTGATTGAAAACATAAGGGACCTACAGTGCACAAAATCCATCATCAATAGAAATTTTCTGGTTGATTTTTTTGCACTAATTTGAGTTTCCTTGATCGAGGCCTTGAGTCCGAACCGCCTCAGTCGAGTCAAAGTCAGCTCCCACATCTGGTCCAGTTAACTTCAAGGTTAGGGTTAGGGTTAGGGGTAGGGTTAACTTCAAGGTGTAAAAACAAGCGGGTCGAGACCAAGTCGAGACCAGGATCAGATCCAAGATCCAGATTCAAGACAAAATACCAAGTCAACTGAGTATGCTTCTTTCAAATGCAAAAAAAAAAAAAAAAAAAAACAGTGCTCAAACAGAGAAGATAAATAGAGCACTGATGAGCATGAACATTTATTGGTCTGCTTTTAATTCAGTTTAGTTTTTTGCACTTTTCTGCACCATGTCACAGTGCGGGAGAGATTATGTCGGTGTGTTTACATGCCCTTTAGTGATCGGGTTATTTCCCTCGTACAGCAGTTCCTCCGTTTCTGTCAGGCCGGGGAAGTCGACAAAACTAATTAAGATTAAGAGAAGCCGTGTTAGCACAGCTAGATCTCTGCTGGAGAAACCTGATCACCTTGCTGTGTAAACGCTTACCTGCATACCTGAGCAGCTTTTTACGTGTGTGCTTTCTTTTTTTTGTTTCTTTGTGTTTTTTTGTGGGCTTTTTTTTTTTGCTTCTGGTGGTGATTTGAGCTCTGAGCTTTTGAAGAAACACGCCTAAAATAATCATTACACAGTGTCAAACTGCTGTATTCCAGCTGCTGATAATTTTCCCACGCTGCTGGGTAAATGTCCGGGTTGTGTTTTCGTCCTCAGGCTGATGCCGGCGGTGCTGCACGCCCTCACCCACAGGAAGGAGCTGCTGGCCAACGAGATCTACCTGCTGAGCGCCGTCACCGCCATGCAGCGCGTCACCGAGACGCTGCCGCACTTCATCAGCCCCTACCTGCAGGAGACCACGGCGCAGGTGGGAGAGCGGGCCGGCACACACACACACACACACACACACACACACACCGTTCATACTCACCGTTTCATACAGTGGTCCCTCGTTTATCGCAGGAGTTACGCTCTAAAAATAACCCGCAATAGGCGAAATCCACGAAGTAGTCAGCTTTATTTTTTACAATTATTCTAGATGTTTTAAGGCTGTAAAACCCCTCACTACACACTTTATACACTTTTCTCAGACAGGCATTAACATTTTCTCACTTTTCTCTCTTGTTTAAACTCTCAAAGTTCAAACCTTCATAGAAAAATAAGTCCAGTATTATAGAATGAACGCATTCTGTACTGTACAGGAGACACGGCACGGAGGAGACTGATTGACCATGGACTACAGTCCCTGGTCGCAGAACACAATGCGCTGTTAAAAAAAAAAAAAAAAAAAAATGCAAAATTGCACTAAAAAATTCCGCGAAACTGCGAGGCCACGAAAGGTGAACCGCGTTATAGCGAGGGACAACTGTATACAACAAACTGTCGAAATTTAAGGCGTCAACAGGAAACGAGTCACAGATTTCTTTTAAGTCCTTTTGTAAAATATACTTTTATCGCAGTTTTAATTTTCTTTGTTTTTAATTTTCTTTTATTTGTTCTTATACTCAAAATTGTTTTTTTTTTTGTTTTTGTTTTTTTTGTTTTTTAAACCTGGTGACTTTATGACCTGTTTTATTTATGACTTGTTTTATTTTTATTTTATTTTTTGCTGCCTTTGTTAAGCACTTTACAACATGGATTTTGAGAAGCGCTCCATAAATAAAGATCTTGCATGTGGTTTTAGGGCTCTTATACGCCGACTTCTCCCTGGGGTGGAACTGGTCTTGATTTTTAGTCACGCTGTACCAAAAGTCTTAAACCTCCTAAAGTCACAGTCAAGCTGCATTTTAATGTTTGATTTGATATGAGGGCTGGGAGGTTCAGACTTTTCTGGGTTGGAATATTTTATTTAGACCAGGTGAAGCAAGAAATCACCTTTAAAGATTCATCGCCTTCCAGGGAGGATTTTGTACTTTTTTTTTTTTTTTTTTTGGCCATGTATTGTTAAACAGGTGTGTATTGTGAGTTCAGGTGTTTGCCAGCACAGAGAAATGGTTGTTTTCCAGTTCACTGTGACGTGGAAAAGGCCTTAAAGGCAGTGACAGTGAAATCTGTGTCAGTATTTGCGTTGGATGTTGCAGCTTCTGGTTCACAGCGTCTGTCTCCTCCAGGTGTGTCGTCTGACTCGGCTGGCAGAGTCTTCCTCCTCCTCCTCCTCCTCCTCCTCCTCCCAGCTGGCCGTGCGTCTCGCCTCCCTGAGGAGCACCGTGGCCACCAAGCTGCCCCCCAGGGTCCTGCTGCCCACCGTCACCAAGTGCTACAGCAGCATGGTCACCAGCAAGCAGGTGTGTGTGTGTGTGTGTGTGTGTGTGTGTGTGTGTGTGTGTTGGATGAAGTGTCAGTGCCACCTTTTTCAACTGTTCAACTGGTTACAAAGGAGCTGCTAAAAAAACAGAGACAGACCACAAAGCAGCTGTTAAATTCCTCATGTGCAAAATATAAAAGTACGTTACAGATTGCAGAACTACTCATTAACCCCCTGAACCCCAAACCCGCGGGCGGGATAGAAAGACATGTATTTTTTAAAAAATCGCCAAAATTCAACCGTTTATCATAGCTGGAAGCTTTAAAAAACTATTTTTTCGTCGGAATTTGAATTTTCCGACGGTCCCTGAATGCAACATGTCCAACTACCGTTTAGCGGTAGAAAAAAGGACGAAACTAAGCCTAAAAAGTGATTTTTCATTCGAATCATTTTATTATACATGCTTCATTCAACAATTCGCCAAAAAATAGTCGTTTACTCAATCCAGATCATTCAAAAAACAGAAAATTCTGCGGTCTTCAGCGGATCTGAGTCATCTGGATTGATTCAGGTGAGCCCAACGGTCACGTGACTAAAATTCACTGAATTTCAGTGTGTAGGCAGCAGTAGTAACATGGAAGGGCACAAGGCAGTAAAAACGCCTAAGTTTATACAGGTTGGAAAAATGTTAATATTTCAGGAAATAAATCATGTGAAGCCCTACTTTTTTTTTCCTGGATCAGTGACACTTGTGGGCACCTGAAAAAATGTTCTGTACATTTATTCCAGTTTTTCTCGATTTTTGTAAAATAAATTATCAAAAAAAATCAGTTTGCCTTTTTTATTTTTTTATTATTCATGGCACTATAACTCTTTCATACTGTGTGAAAGACATTTTTGAATGGCTTCAGGTGATAGCCACAGCTGTGCTGTTTCCATAGAGGTGCAGCAGAAAAACAAGCCCACAGTGAGCCAAAATGTGAGGGGAGCAGAAAACACCCCAAAACTGCTTGAGGTTCAGAGGGTTAAATTATGCATTAAATTGTCAACAAATTGTAACCATTGTAAATTTGTAATGCTTACATTTTTACCATTAATAATGAAGGCCGTCATCTTGATCGGATAAATCGGAGCTGTGAAATGACACACGGATTTCCGACCTGTCTGACGCCGTTCAGTTCCTTTTTAACAGCCGGGAGTTTGTTCTTTTTCCAAGTTTTCTTGAACGCAGCATTTAGACAGGCTCTTATAGCTCTGTTAGTTATCTGATCATGCAAACGAAAAGTGGAAAGTCACAGAAAGACAAAAACATGCGCCGACGGAAAGCAACAAAACATTTGAACGAGTGGAAACAGGAAGTGCGAGCGTTGATCTCTGTGAGGGAAACATTTCCTCAGCGACTCAAAGCTGCAGTGAGACGTCCTGTTGTGATGTAGTGACTCCCGATCGCCTCAACGTGTCGGAGCCTCGCCGTCCTCAGGTGGTTTTCCGCCTCATGACCTCTGTGTGACCTCCTGCAGGGCGAGCTGGGCCCGCTGATGAGCATCCTGCAGGAGCACATCGGCCACATGGAGAAGGAGCAGCTCAACGCCCACCAATCAGAGCTCACCGCCTTCTTCCTCACCGCCCTCGACTTCAGAGCCCAGCACTGCCAGGTCTGTCTGTCTGTCATTCACTGCTGTGTGTGTGTGTGTGTGTGTGTGTGTGTGTGCACTCAGTATAAAAATGGTTAAACACAAATTCTGCATTAATTCTGTGCCTTCAGCTGTTTATTTACATGAGGTCTGCATTAGAAAATCACTCATTTTACATGATTTTCTTTCTCAGCGGTGTGAGCTTTTATTCGATTTGCCGACCACTCACTCCTCCTTTATCACACCATCGCTCCAGTTTTTTACCTCCTGTCTACCTCCTGTCTGAAAAGCCGCTTCCTCTCTACCAGAAACTTGGATCCCGAGATCATACATTTTGTAACTTGTGTGATATCTTGTGTACATGAATTTGCAAAAAACTGCAAAAAAAAACAAAAACTTGTCAGCTGAAGTCGTGCGTCATCCTGTTGAAAACTAACCAGGTGTTTGGGTGCGCTTGTTGTCGACTCCCACGTGTCCCAGTGCGCTGTGGGAGCGACTGAGTTCTTCACTTTATCCCGAGGAGAGGAGAGAAACTGTAAAACAACAGTGGAGACTCCCACACTGAGCTGAGATAAAACAAGCGCACATAACTTTGGTAAAGAAAGTAAAAGCATGAGAGTCTGTCAGGAGGAGCCGGGGGTTCTGCTGATGTTTTTTAGGTGTTCATTCGACTTATCCAGAGCTAAACCCGGCTGAAAATATTCTGAAACAACATGATCAGTTTCCACAAGCGTCTTTATCCACCGTTTACCCAGAATGATCATGTTTTCTGTGAAGGGAAACCTCACCTGACTGAGTGTTAAGTCATGTTGTTTCAAAATTATATATCAGGCAGATTCAAAATGTTTCTGCTGAAATGTCTCATTTGGATTTAACATCACTATTCAATAAAGACAGGGGACAGTAGTTATTGCAATGACCAGGATTTATCCTTTTGTAACAGCAGTGATATCAAAGCTGTACTGATATCTCTATACAAGGAGCCCTTTTGCTCTGTCGATGATATTTGACAAATGAGAGCCTAAAAGAGTCCAGAGTTTTTAAATAAACCTCTGCGTGGATGCCGTCTCACCCGGGCGATTGAATTTCAAGCGATGTTTTATTCTCATCTTGCATTTCTTTTTGCTTCTCTTCCACCTGTGAAAGTTGTTCACCTGCATGTGTAGCAAACGTCTCTCGAGCCCTGATGCTCTCTTCAAACTCACCCGCCGTTGACTTTATGGTTTCTGAAAGGCTGCAACTTAAAATCAAGCGACATTTCACCACAGAAACCTCCCTCGTTGTTGCAGTCAGTTCAGTGTTGCAGGTCATCAGCGTCTGTTTGGTCGTTGTCGAGCAGGTAGACTCTCAAAACCCGATTTTAGTTTCTCTTAATTCATTTTCAGATCTTCTTCGGTTGGTTTTTGTGTTTGGAGCAAAATTTCAAATAGTGACAGAAAGGCCACTCATTTCAAGAATGATCAAGTGGCAGCGACCTCGTCTCAGAACCGGCTTTAAAACTCTTATTTTGAAAGCTAAACTGTTTGAATCGTTTTATATATTCATCTATATTTAGTTCTTTTCGATTTTTTGTGGCTCTCCTTCATGTTGAGTTCAGTCTCTGGCCTCTTCCTTCATGCGGCTCGACGTCTCTCCAGAGAAACCAAACCCAGGTCCCTCTCACCAGAGACTCGGTGTCGGTGTCGACGAGTCGGGAGGGAAACACGCAGCGTTTTGCTCAGGGGACTCGTGGGATCGAACCTGCGACTTTTCTGTTGCGGCGCCCCCTCTCTGTAAGCTCTAGGAAACCGAATGTGTCGTGTGTGCAGGGCGACCTGGAGAAGACGGAGCGGATCGAGGGCTTCGTGATCGACTGTCTGCTGGCCATGGTGATGAAGCTGTCTGAGGTCAGCTTCAGGCCGCTCTTCTTCAAGGTGAGACACACACAGAAACACACACACACACACACACACACACACAGCCTCTGGTCTGTACAAGTCATTTCAGCAACAACTGGAAACTGTTCAAACAGGAAAATTCACTCTAATCACTAATGAATGTGATCAGAAGACCAATTGAAACAATAAAGGTTATAATTTTAGCCAAACTCCAGTTCGAGGTTGTTATTGTTCACGAAAACTGACAGAAGAACTAAAACTAGATGTGAAAAAGCATTTTTATTAAATTGAAATGATAATGAAAATGAGGCTTTACACACAAACAGTAACTACCTGAAACTGCATTTTGTGTTTACAAAACAAACTAAAATAAAATTGCAGAATAAAATAACATAAAACATAAAATTTTACATAACATAAACATGAAATTACAGACGAAATGTCTTTAGTTTTCATCTTTGTCAGTTTATTTGGTTGTTTTTCTGACATCAGTGAAGACATTTTTTAAAACGGTCAGATATTTTGTTGAGGTTTTATTACTTTTTCTGACCTTTTTGAATCTCTGACAAATATTCAACTAAAAACAACTAACACTCAAACGAATGAAAACTCATCTAAAACTGAGCATATTCAAACAATAAAAACAAAACTAAACAAGCAAATCTGCTTTAAAAAAAAAAAAAACTAAACAAATGTTTCTGTTTTCTAGTCTTTTCTTAATTATATCATTAGATTATAATCGTATAATTGTCTTTTGTCAATTGTATTTTTTAATGAATCCATTTCTTTTTAGGGAATTCGTGAATTTAACTGATTCATCTTCACTTTTATTGTCATTTATACGTTAAATCCGTTATTCGCTGCTCTTGTCTCATTCTCCCGTCTTCCTTTCTCTCTCTCTCTCTCTCTCTCTCTCTCTTTCTCTCTCTCTCTCTCTCTCTCTCTCTCTCTCTCTCTCTCTCAGCTGTTTGAGTGGAGTAAGACGCCGGCGGAGGACAAGGAGCGCCTGCTGACTTTCTACCGGCTGGCCGACCGCATCGCCGACCGGCTCAAAGGCCTGTTTGTGCTTTTCGCTGGAAACCTGGTGAAGCCCTTCGCCGACCTGCTGAGGCAGACCAACGCCGCCGCCACAGGTGAGCCTCGCCGCCGCGACACGACATGAAACAAAACATCATGTCACACGTCAATACAGACCAGTATCAGGTTGTTGTTTCGTGTGCTGATGACACTGTGTTGTACCTACGTTTTTTTTTGTTTTTTTTTTTTTTAATATTGGAAAAAAGACATTATTGACCATTTTTGAAAAAAGTTTGAGAACCACTGCTGTAGACGATGATTTTATCCCCACTATTATGGATTTTTTGTCTTTTATTTTTCCAGAAAAAAATCTATAATTTTTTACATCAGTAACATGTTTTAATACGTAATAACTTGTGTCGTTTCTGCTTACAGTATTTCACACATTTTAAGAAAAGAGCGATTGGAAAATTTGCCATAGTTTTCAGTGGAGGTGGGGAGAAAAATCTGGGTAGAATCCAAATAATAATAATAATAATAACAGTAATAACAATACCTTTATCTATATAGCACTTTTCAAAACAAGATACAAAGCACTTTGCAGACAATTAAAAAGTCAGTAAGCAAACAGTTAACAGAATATTAAGATAAAATACAATAAAAAAAAAATAATAAAAGAGTAATAACCAATAATAAAACAGACATTAAAACCAAATAAACATAAAAAAAATCAATAAAACAAAATGGATAAAATACAACTAAAAATAAAAATAAAAAAATAATAAGAATAATAAAACCAACATTAAAAGATATAAATAAACATTAAAAAATCAATAAAACAAGATGGATAAAATACAAGATGAAATACAACAGAAGAATTAAAAGCCTTAAACTCAGTAAACAAACGTCCCAAAGCCCTGAAGTGACGACACTCGAGTCACGGCTGAAGATGCTGGCTGTTGTTGTTTATTTGTTTATTGTTTGTCTCGTCCTCATTGGTCCCTCCTCTCTGCTCTGTCCTGCAGACGAGCCGCTGTTCGACCCGGACGACGACGGCGGCGTGGAGAAGAGCGTCCTGCTGCTGCGCTTCGTCCTCGACTGCCTGCACAAGATCTTCCTGTACGACACGCAGCGCTTCCTGAGCCGCGAGCGAGCCGACGCCCTGCTGGGCCCGCTGGTCGACCAGGCGAGGACACACCGCACCCCGCCGCCCACCTCACAGCAAAACACACACACACACACCTGATTCCTACGACGGCGTGTTAGGGCCACTGCAGGGGAAGAAAAAATTACAGGGCCGGGAAGGGGGGTTATATCCAAAGAAAAAAACGCTGAATTTCCAAGATTGAAGTCGCAAATTTATGAGGAAAAACTCAGAAATTAATGAGAAAAAGTTTTGTAATTTCTTCTTTGTTTGGTCCAAGACTCCACATCTGCTGACTTTACTTTCTACTCTAATTCTACTTTGACATGGGATTCAGGAACAAGGAGATCCTGCTGATTTGATTTGAGTGTTTTCTTCTGAATCGGCCCAGTCTTCTTACTGGATCCCACAGGAGGAGGACAGACTAGTTTTCACGTTTTTTTTTTTTTCTCTCCTAAATTTGTGGGGGGTTTTTTCTCCTAAATTGACAAGTTTACACGCAGAATTTCTGAGCTTTTTCTTGCAAATTTGTGACTTTATAATCTCATAATTTTTGACTTTTTTCAGAAATTTGAAGGTTTTTCTCATGTAAATTTACATTTAATCTCAGAGAATATCCAGGTTTTTTTCTTGTAAATATACGACTTAATCATCTCAGTTTTTTCAAGAAATTTGTAATATTGTCTTTGTAAATTTACGACTTAAATATTAGAGAATTTCTGAGTTTTTTTGTCGGAAATTCATGACTTTATTCTTGAAAAGTTTTTTTCTCTGAATATCCCTCCTAAGTTTTTTTCCTCCTCACAGTGGCCCTGATACGCCGTCGTAGTTTTCACCTTCACTAAGATACTTAGGCTTTCTTCCTTTTCTCCCTTCATATCTTATAAAATGAATAGTTTGTTGTTTCTGTGTCTGTGAGCCAGAATAAGGAAGACATTTGAAAACATCATTTTGGGCTTCACTCACTTCCCATGAGCATTTTGCATCATTTTTCATACTTTACACCCTAAATGATGTCAAAACAAAAAAAAAAAAAACTCAGCAATGAAAATAGTGATTAGTTGCAGCTTTAGAAATGTTTGTAGAGCTGCAGCCGGTGTTGGTTTAGAGCACATCGGCTGGCAGCAGCAGGAAGCTTGGACAAGTTTGACTCCCGTTCTGGCTCCGACATCGAATTTCTGGAATTACAGAGTGTCACGTACGAGCAGTATTCCAGTGGTAAAGTCGACAAATTGTCCTGGGAAAGTCAGAGAGAATCGGATATTTGTGCAGATTCCTCGCTCACAGGAGCCGAGCAAACTACTGCAGCTCGTGTCGTACGTGTGTTAAATGACACGGAGGTTTTCCGAGGTACAAAACAGTGGGAGAACGAGTGTGTGTGTGTGTGCAGCTGAGAGCCAGCAAACAGTGTGCACTTCACTGACCTCAGCCTTTCTGGGATTTCTAAGTGCTGATGTCTGTATTTTTCACGACTCCCTCAGTTTTGCATCTTGAAATCCGACCTCGTTTGTAATCAAATCAGTGCGTGCATTAATTTAATCACTTGTGTGTGTGTGTGTGTGTGTTTTATTTGTTTTTCTAACTGGTGTGTTTGCGTCCCTCAGCTGGAGAACAGTCTGGGCGGAGACGACGTTTACCAGCAGAGGGTGAGCAAGCACCTGCTGCCCTGCATCGCCCAGTTCGCCGTTGCCATGGGCGACGACACCCAGTGGAAGGCCCTCAACTACCAGATCCTGCTGAAGACCAGACACGCGTCCTCCAAGGTGAGACACACACACACACGCACACACACACACACACACACACACACACACACACAGAACATCAGCTGATGTCCAAGCTGATGTGTTTCTTTCAGTTCAGATGAAATTTTTATGATCAAAATGAGAAATTTAGGAATTAAAAAATGACCACATCACACACAGTTTACCTGTTCAGGCTTAAATAAAATATTTCACCTGCTAGGAATCATTTTTACGGGCAAAAATAAATCTCATTCTTCATCTAAATATACAATCCTACTCATGTTAATGCAGTTTCCTGTGTAGAAACATTCACTGTGTTCAGTTCTACTGCAGATCAGGTTATTAATGCATCATAAAGGCCTGCTGTTAATTGATAATTCACAGCATTACAATTAGCTTTACAACATTAGTATTACAACATTACATTACAACATTTTGAGGCAAGCAGTGCTTATTTATGTGTTATTGATTTATGCACCAAGGATGAATTTCATGGACATTTGCTGCTTGGCAGATGATCATGTGATAAATGGACCCGGCCAATGGACTTCATAAGAAGAAGAGAGGAGGTTTCAGAAAGCTTATACAAAGCAAAAAAAAAAAATCAGAACAAAACCTTTATGCATGTAAAATGTGCAAGTGAAGGTGCGCTGATGCAGATTTGACCTCTAACTGAAACTGTAATTGTAATATTCAACATGCTCCCCAGTTTACTTTAAATAATAACTGTAACTATTTGCATTATTCAACAAAAGAAACCGGCCTGTTTTTATTTCTTTTTGCATAAAACTCTCGCTCAGCAAAAACTAGAAAGCGTCATTAAAAGAGGCTGGAAAAAAGAGGCCGTTTGACGCCCGCCACACCTGCTTATCCTACGTAATCTGAGCCTGGTGAGGTGCAGATTGAGGATTATAAACTGTAAAAGAAACCTCAGCCGGTGTGAAGATGGATGTGTTCTCTTTGAATTTGAACGTTTGACGGTACATGTGTGATGTGGAGCCCTGATGACCTCCTCCCCCTCTCCTCCCCCTCTCCTCCTCCTCCCCCCTCAGGTACGCTTCTCCTCCCTGCTGATGCTGACGGAGCTCGCCGCCAAGCTGCGGGAGAACTACATGGTGCTGCTGCCGGAGACCGTGCCCTTCCTCGCCGAGCTCATGGAGGGTGAGCAGACGGGTTTCTTTCTTTCTTTCTTTCTGTCTTTCTTTCCTTCTGCCAGACGAGGCCGGTCGAACCCAAACAGAAATGTTTAAAACGGCACCCGTGACCCAGTCGTAAAGGTGCACCGTGCCGAAACCGCCGGGGGTCGATTGAAGCGAGGACCTTTTGGACTTTACTGACGAGAAACCACGGAATAAGCACATAAAATATCTTTTTTTTTTTTTCCTCATATTGAATCTAAACAGTCCTGACCCTCTGCAGTTTTGCACGTTGCACCTTTCAGCCTTTAACACCGGCCGGTCTCTCTGCACATTCAACAGAAAAAAAAAATCGAGTGGAGGAGTTACAGTAAATTTAAAAATGATTTTGCTTTATAAGATGCATTAAAGCACCACACCAGTGATTTTACGTTTAGCATAATGTGGTGCTCTGATGGTTTGTTGCCATGTTCACACAGAAAAAAAAGCAGACACACCCACAAGAGGGTGGAAAAGAGATGATTGTCTGCAGTGGAAAAAAAGAGAAAATAATAATTCTAGTTCATAAAGCTTACATATTACAGCGACAAATACATGCATACATTTATATCCTCACCAGTATTTCAGGGTATAAGCATTTACTTCTTCCTAGAGGAAAACTAAGACGATTACTTGTGTTAAAGATGATGCGCTGCAGATGATGTGAACGTATTATATCTCTTCATGCAGTGTGATTTCTTTTCTTTTCTTTCTTTCTTTCTTTATTTATTTTTACCTTTGACCTGTTGGAGTTTCACTTCTCAAACAGACCGGCTTGTTTCACTTCATTTCATCTGTTTTTTTTTCTCTTCCAGACGAGTGTGAGGAGGTGGAGCACCAAGTCCAGAAGGTCATCCAGGAGATGGAGAACATCCTGGGAGAGCCGCTGCAGAGCTACTTCTAACACACACACACACACACACACACACACAGAGCACGGTGTGACGATGCTGCCTGTGTAACTTCAGAGGGATCGTCTCCTCTTCCTCATTTCCTTTCCAAGAGTTCAGCTGCAAAAACAACAGACACAATCCGTACATGTTTAATTTTCTGTAAAATTTAAACATCAATATATCACAAAATATAACTAACCTGTGCACTAAAGATTGGAAAAATGTATTTATTTCATGAGTTTCTGTGGCCGATTGGGCTGAAACATCATGAGATAAACAAGTTTTGTTATTATGTCGTCGTTCCTGTGTCTTTTGTCTTTTTTTTTTCTTCCAAATATCTGTGTGTCAAATTTAATTATGATATCTCGGTATAATTAGACCGCCAGTAGCCTCTTCCTCTCATCAGCGGCGATGTTTAGCGCTTGTGTGTCTTCGAATCAAGACTACATTTCCCATAATCCTCTTCAGAGAATGGATGTAAAGAGGATCAACACGCTGGAGGTGATGTTTTTTTTTTTTTTTTCTCCATCAGTCTTTTCACTTCTTCCAGTTCCACCACTATTAACTCTGAAGGCTGTAGCTGTGTGTTGTGGAAGAACAGCGCCCTCTAGCTGCAGCACTACAGGCTGACCGGCTTGTTTATTCACAGGAATTATCCCAGAGTCTCCAAGTTAATGTGTTAATTCTGTATTCATGATGAAATGTCACAGCTGTAGCACCTTTAAGCTTCTTAAAAAGTTGTTGTCTCATTGACTTTTTGTTTGGTTTTGTATTGAAGGTCAAACTGTGCCTTTACAGGAGAAAATGACATTAAACCGTCGGTGAAAATGTATAAAAAGTGAATCGTGTCTTTGATTTGTCTTGTTTTGTTTTTTACGAGAAAGTTATTTTCTCTGCAGACATTGAGATGCATGTATGAAAATGTCATGTTATCACTTTATCGACCCGGGTTGCATGTTTATGGCTGTTTTTCTGGTTTCTTTCTGGGTTTCGGTGCCTTTATTGATTTATTTTTTCTTCTTTTTTCATCCGACACGCCTGTGCTGTCCCGTCTGTCCTCGTGTTTTACTCGTAGAACGTCTTTTGTTCCTCTCATGACTCCGTCCTCCTTCACCACCTCCGTCTCCACTTTTGTACCTTCTGCCTCTCGTGAGCTGGTCTTTTTGTTTGGTTTTTTGTTTTGTTTCTGCCAGCGGGAGGCGACAGTTTCACTCGTCTCGCTGGATTTCAGGAATCTTCTGCAGACGAGTTTCCATTGTGAGACAAGGCAGATCTGCCACTGGGATTTAATTTGATTGTAGTTTATTTAAGTTGATTTGCAATGGAAATAAATAAGACATATCCTGGTGAAGGCGGTGGAACCAAAACACCTTTTAAAACTTTTTTTTAAATTGAAAAGTCACATAGAGTATAGACTTTTAGCCTGGTTTGAAGTGTTTATTTAAATAAAGGCAAATAAAAAAAAAAAAAAAAAAAAAGTCAAATGGATAAAAACAGCTGACAGGCATTTATTTGATCTAGAACTGAATGAATGAACACATCAACTAAATTCTAAACTTATAGACAAAAAAAAAACGTTTTTATTACAAACTCAAAAAAAAATTAAGTATAAGCCAATAACAGAGAAATAGGCCATCAGAGCTTTATGAGGAGACTTTTCTACACCACCAACTTTAATCAGGCAGTTGAAAGAGGACACACCCTCAGCTGATGTGTTTGATAGATTCCTGATCAGCAGGATGTTTGCTTCACATGAAAAACTCTGACTCATCCTGACAAACACACCCAGTTCAGCCACAACGCTTCTTTATTTATTTAATTTTATTTATTTACATTGTTTATGTTTGGTCGCACTTTGCTGCTGCATAGCTGAAATCTTATAGCTTTTATTTGCTTTTTTAATTTTTTTTTTTTTTTTTTTTTTGCATGGTTCCAGGTGAGTGTTCAGTCATATTCATATTCAGACATATACGATATATATTTTTTACAACATACATTTTTAATAGAGTAAAATAAATGAGAAATGAGCAATAAGACAATAAATAAAATAATTCTTATTTTTTTTTTATCAATGTAAATTCTGTTTCAGTTCAGCTGTCCACTGTGAGCATGAATGTAAATAAACTCCAAACAATAGATTTGCATAAAAACAATAATAATGATAATGAGCTACATCTCCTTCATACCTGGAGCAGCAGACGGTAATGCAGCTCGTGTTGTGTGAAGACGATGATGTTGACAAATAAACGCATAAATTAGCAAAATTAATGAGTTACATGGCGGGACAGCGGGCAGATGAGATGCCCTGTGCGCGTTTTTGCGTTTCCTAGGACAGCGACGGAATCCTTAATTGACTTCCATTCATCCTCCACAGCCTTTCTCTGATGTTAGACAACACCCGCTTCCTCCTGACAGCAAACACAGCCGATCAGACAGAATGACCAACCAGAGCGTAAACCAAAAAAATATGTGTATCATCGCAAAAATCCGTCGCTATACTAGGAAAGGCAGTGTCACATGCCGCCTCCACGTGGGCTGCGGATCCTGCCCCGTCGCTGTCAGAGGCGCTCAGTGTCAGTGTGTGTGTGTGTGGTATGTGTGTGTGAGAGAGTGTGTGAGTGTGTGTGTGCGGAGCGGATCATGAGGAGCACCAGGGGACTGCGGCTGGCTCTGGCCGCCTACAAGCCCACTCTGCGGCACTACCACCTTCATCACCTTCATCATCATCATCACCACCACCATCATCATCATCATCTCCAGCAGCAGCACCGCCATCTTCATCACCATCATCATCATCCTCAGTCTTCCTCAGTGGGGATCGTCGGAGCGCCTTTCTCCAAGGGACAGGTGAGGCGCACCGGGGCAACTTCCTCCAAACTGTCGGGATTTTTATCAGAAATTATTGGCTTTAAATTTTAAATAATAATAAGAGGAAGAAAAAGAAGAAGAATAAATAAATGAATGAATAAATAAATAAATAAATAGCCTAAAAGCTTTAGGCGACTTTGCAGCTTAAGATTCACAAGGAGGTGCTGTGTCGTTTCCATGGCAACTCTCTTTACATCTCTTTGTGTGTGTCAGGTGTGTGTGTGCGTGTGTGTGTGTGTGTGTGTGTGTGTGTGTGTGTGTGTGTGTGGCCGCAGGAAAGTCAAAGTTTGTTCTTGCTCTTGGAGATTTCTTGGTGATTTTCTCCTCAAGGTGACACTGTGAGCACCATGTTATCGCCATGGTAACAGCGTGACAAGAAAGGGGTGCTCCGCTGTGGGACGTCCCGTGAACGCATTTGGTCGCCTTGCATCCACGCACACACACTTTTTTCTCTTTTTAATCTACAGATTTTGTAGATTTTTTTTTTTTTTTTTTTTTTTAGCATATGAATGCAACTTTCCCCTCAACTGAAGAGGCGGTGGCTAACTTCCTGTAGCGTTCAGCCGACAGAGCGGCGTGGTTAAGGTTAGGAAAAGGTCCTGGTTGACGTTCTCCAGGAAAACACTCTCAGAAAAACACTGGTTCTTAAAAGGTTCTTCAAAATGCTCTACAGAGAACCATCAGCAGCTGAGGAACCTCTTTATTTAGGGGCTGGTTCCTCACACATTGTATACGGTTCTTTAAAGGTTCTTCATGTTTATTGGAGTTATTTGGTGGCGGCAGCAGCTAGGCTACCAATTCTTTTCCTTGTGGATTAATGTGCAGATTATTATTATGTCTTGCTCTATAAACCATCAGAAAACATTTTTAACACCTCGTCTGGAACCCAGTGAAGGAACAAGGAACGTGGAGAACCGGCCAACAACACGTTCATGCTGGTTTTCAACCTGCACACACGTTCAAAGAACCTTTTATTCTGAAAAATTACTAAAGAACCATTTAAGAAAGGGTTAAAAAAAAAAAAAAAAAAAGTAGCCATGTAGGCCTATTGATGGTTCTTTGTGGCACCTTTTAAAAAAAACATTCTTTTTATGTTGTTGGTAAATGATTTGGGGTGAACTCGCAGTGTGTGTGTTAAACATTTTTACACACACCCACCTGCTGATGATCCCTTAGTTATGCTGCGTCACTGTGCAGGTAGACATCGAAACACACTTCCAACTGAGACACTTTACTTTGAAAACGGTGCTGATTTGTATCCATGTGCATGAATCTGTTGGATCAGATTTCATTTCTCTGTCATGATCCTGCATGAGAGCGGCCGGCCCTGAGGATCTGGACCTGGTGTCCTAAAAATGTTTTTGGTCAGCAGGTCTAGATTTCAGCTCTGACGGGATGAGTGTGTACAAGTGTTCTCCTGTGTGTATGTGTGTGTGATCCGGTCTCTCCTGTGCTGCAGCCCCGAGGCGGAGTGGAGCGCGGCCCCGACGTGATCCGTGCCGCCGGGCTGGTGGAGAAGCTGCAGGCGCAAGGTGACGAGCTTTCCTCCTGATCCACCCACAGCCAAAAATATGGATTTAAATTAAATATGAAAGAGCAGCCCTTCATGCATCTTATCAGACAGGACCTGCACTAACACACACAAAAAAATGGAAAAACAGGGTTCCATCACAGGCAAAAAGTAAAGTACAATAATACAAAAAAAGAGAAAAACAAGTCGTCATGTCCAAAAACTTACTACAACCTGAGAAAACACGTCGTATGAAAACTCAACACAAGAACACAAAACACAAAAAGCCTCAGGAGTGAAAAAAATCCTGTCGCTATAGATAGAAAACAAAAAAAATATCCCTCCCAATAAATGTTGGTTTAACCCTTTGACACCCTTTAAAGTAAATTTAAAAAGGAAAGAAATTAGTTAAAAAATTATAATAAAGCTATACAATTATTATAATATGTATTTAAATTAAATTGCAAAAATTATAAATAAAATGTAAATAAAATAAAATTTTGAAAAAAAAAAATTAATTGCTACTGGACAAAAAAATTCCGCCCTTTTTTTAATAAAAAGAAATAAAGTGTTCAGAGGGTTAACTAGCAGCTTTCAAAATAAAAGCCCAGCCACAGGCTCCTGGGACTTTTTTTTTAACATCGAGCTTCATTCTTGACCTCATCCAGCACAGAGGGTCTGCACACACACTGCTCAGTGCATTGTGCTATTCATAGGCCCCACTGTCAACTGTGTGTGTGTGTGTGTGTGTGTGTGTGTGTGTGTGTACACTGCAGGGTTGGTACAGTGTGTTGTCTATTTGTCTATAATCTTATGAGACTTATATCACAGTGGGAGGAGGATCACTGAGCTGGATCAGACCAGTGCGTGTGTGTAGGTGTGTGTAAGTGTGTGTAGGTGTGTGTGTGTGTGTGTGTGTGTGACAGGACATGTGAGTCATGCCAGACGTCCTCCCACTGCTTTATTCATGGAACACAGGAGGTGAGATTTGATTGGCATAACTCATCCGACCTTGGAAATACAGTAGTGTGTGTGTGTGTGTGTGTGTGTGTGTGTGTGTGTGTGTGTGTGTGTGTGAGGGTCAGTCACTCCTAGCATGCCGTTGGAAACATGCCCTCTCTCATACTATTGACCAGGAAAAGCACTGTAGGACACGGCTGCATACAAGTGCCTGGCATGTGTGTGTGTGTGTGTGTGTGTGTGTGTGTGTGTGTGCATGGTACACAGTAACAGAGACCCTGGTGACTGATCTGTCAGTGTCAATGTTTGTTTAACGTTGCTTAAAAATTTCCACACACACACACACATGGCTCACCTCAACGTCCACAGGGTTCAGCTCTAATTTAATTTTATTTTTTTAAATCTGACACATTTCCACTGGAGCTCAGCCTTTAAACGAGCCACACATTAAAACACAGAGAGGTTCAACTTCTCGTCGCTTTGTTGACTTTTTTGACAGCGGCCAATTAGAATCTGGTTTTGTTTGTTTGGAGGAATCTGTATGAATCTGAGTCTGAATCTGTCTGAATCCTCTGAAACACAAGCAACAAAACCTGGGAGGAAAGGTGAAGAGAAAATCAGCTGGAAAATACCTGAATATGAGTGAGAAGTGAGTGAACAGTTACAAGAAAATGACCAGCAAATGACCATAAAAAACTACAAAAAAGTACACACACACACACACACACACACATATATATATATATATATACATGTGTGTATAAACAATAGAAAAAACAATCACAAAATTAGCAAAAAAGAAAGAAAGAAAGAAAAAAGGAAAAGACCAGAAAATCAGTAAAACATTACTGATAAATTACTGAAAAAATTACCAAAAATCACTAAAAAAATTACCAAAAAAGTAAAGTAAAAAGAAAAAAAAAATATATATATATAATTTTTTATAAATGTACACACACATAAAATATACAAAAAATATTTTTAAAAAATACAAAAATATTAGAAAAAAAAATAGCAAAAAAGAAAGAAAAAAGAAAAAGACCAGTTCAGTAATTACTGAAATTACTGAACTGAAAAATTATCCAAAAAATTTGCACAAAAAAAAAAAAAAAAAAATTCATAAACAGACCTTAAGATGTCAAAGAAATGAACTTGTTACTTGCACACTTCAAAATAAAGTGAACACTACATCACAAAACTTCAAAACGTGACAAATCAAAGTGTCTTTTTTCTTCTGGGCCGCATCTGAAAATTGAAAAATAATAAAATCAGCGTTAGCTGCTCCGAGCCTCCTCGGTGTGTTAAAGGTTCATTCTGTCCAGAGTTTGCACCCGCACATCTGTGAGTTACCCAGACACCCTGTGTGTGTGTGAGCAGGCTGCGCAGTGAAGGATTATGGGAACCTGAGCTTTGAGGAGGTGGTGCCCGACGAGCCTGTGGGCCGGGCCAAGAGGGTGCGAGCGGTGGGCGGAGCCAACCAGAAGCTGGCGGAGGCCGTGAGCCGCGTGAAGAGGGACGGACACACAGCCGTGATGCTGGGCGGGGACCACAGGTGCGTGTGTGTGTGCTAATTTTGCTGTACAGGTATTTATTTATCTTTGTTTTTTGTAATTTTCTAGTCCTATAATATTCCTATAATATTCTTAGAATATTCCAGTCCCAACATTATTACTTCCGTTTTCATCACTTTTTTAAATATCTTATTTTGCTGTTCTCCAAGGTTCCTATAATAAAAGTAAACAAATAAAATTCAATAAAACAAAGACAAGGATCGAGATATGAAAACCAGCGATTAAACTGACACACTGAGGCTGTAACATTACTTCAAAATAAAAGCCAGACTGAAACGATAAGGTCTTTTAAACATCAGTGTATCAGAGGCAATTTTTATTTATTTACTGATTTTTTTATTTATCAGAGACTCTGCTCGGTTAAAAAACAAACAATGAGAGAGCATCACAAAAAAAAAAAAACAGAGTCTCTATTTTGAGGGGGGCGTGGTCGGGGGACGGGGAGGAGCTGTGGTGAGGACGGCCTCGGGGTCCTAATGTCTCCTCCTGTTGTTTGTTCAGCCTGGCGATCGGCTCCATCCACGGCCACGCCGCCGCCCTGCAGAGCCCGCTGGGCGTGGTGTGGGTCGACGCCCACGCCGACATCAACACGCCGCTCACCTCGCCCACGGGAAACCTGCACGGCCAGCCCATGTCCTACCTGATCCACGAGCTGCAGTCCAAGGTGAGCCGCCGACTCCAGACACAGCAGCCATACCCCTTATTACATAATGTCTAATTTATAAGGGATTGCTGGGAGTAAAGTTCGAATTTTTCATTTTTTTTTCATTGAGATAATTTTATTTAACCATATTTCCTTGACGACTGCATTTCTATTATTCTGTTTCTAGAATTGGGCAACAAAATGTAAAGTGCTGCTTGTCCAGGAAAAACACACAATTATAACTTGTAAAAATTGCCCACAATAATAGAAGATTATTGATATTTCCAAGAGAGAAGCTGCGTTTCTCCACTTCTCCGATGCTCATTTTTCAAAAGTTTTAAATCACTGCAACCAGGAGACGTCCATGATCATACACTCATAACTGTGGATACACAATATTAGGCTGACAGAGCCAGTAGTTTGTGAGATCAGCTGCGGACGGATGCAGTTTCCCCTGCCGTTACAAGTTCACATGTCACTTGAATGGGAAATATGGATAAAAAGTCAAATATGAACTTGCACTTTCCAGAAAGAGAAGCTATGCAAACAGTTTGGTCGAAGTCCACTAGCTCTGACTTTGAGAGGGAGAGAGAGAGAGAGAGAGAGAGAGAGAGAGAGAGCAGTGGTGGTCGAGAGAGCTAGAGAGTGAATGAAGAAAGAGAGCAGTGTCAGCGAGAGCAAACATTTTTCCAAGGTTTTGAAGCCACAAGAAAATATTAGCATCCGAGATCAGCTGCAGACAGACACACAGACAGATCATTACTTTTTATATTTACCAGTGTTACTTACTACTACTGCTGCATCTAAACAAAGTTTTAAAAAAAAAAAAAAAAAGGCCTCAAAGCAATAAAAGATAATAGACATAAATTTTAATTGCTGTTTTTAAAACTGAGTGATGACTGAAAACACTGCTGCTACAAAAATCTTCACAGAAGGCAAAGTAAGAAATAAAAAGGATTGTTAAAATAAAAAAGAAAGACAGACAGCGTGGAGGATTTGAATTGAACTTCTCAAAAACTCTGAAGTGTGAACCATCCTCCAGCGCACTGATTACACTGTATGTGTCACCTGGTTTCCTTTTACGCTCCTTTTTTCCGATAAATCCCAGACTTCATGTAATTTAGTTTGTGTGGGAAAGCACTCAAGTCATATTTACTGCTTCCTTTGGGCCTCGTCTGTTCCCTCGCCGCCGCAAAACACTGAGTCACTCTGCGTTTGCAAAGCTAATCGCTTGTGTAATGTTGCTTTTAATAAAACAAAAGGCCAGTGAACGAAGCAAAGAGGACACGATTTCACCAAGAAAAAAAAAAAACAAAACAACAAAACCTGAGCTTCACGGTTAAGAGCTCCGTCTGGGATCAGGAGCAAAACACCAGATAAGAGAGCCGTTTGGAGCTGAGGTGGGTTAGGGTTAGTCTCAGACTCCCGTGCCTCAGATAAAAAAACGCAGGAACTGAGTCAGAAATGTGAAGAAACCCCGACGTCAACCTTCAACTTACTCCACAACAAACGAGTGACACATTTCCAGGCACTTGTTAGGTGTAGGGCTGTGTTTTTGGTGAATCATTTACTGTGTAAAGTATGAAAAATTATGAAAAAAAAAAAAAAAAAAAAAAATCAGAGCCCCTAATGTCTTCCTCAGTCTGACCAGCAGCAAAAAAAGACCCAAAGTATTCATTTCTGAAAGAGCTGGAAATTAGACTTTTGGCATTTTTACTTAATAGCTGACTAAAACCGTCCATCAGTGATCAAAATAATAATTAAAAACCTCGATTGATGATTTGGTATCAGTTCATCATTTCAGCTCTGTAAGATATTTTTATTTATTTATTTTGAACATGTTGTATAAAGGACAACAGGCAATGCAACAACAGGGTAATAGAAGAAAAGTACAAAAAAATAAATGCATTCAATGTTATTTCCTAGATGGCCGGCACATGTTCAAAAGGGAGTAGGAAGAAGTTAAAAGCTTATATGATCCTACCCCTTGAGTTCCTATATATTACATATATATTGTATTATACTCTAGTAATTATCAATATTATATTAATCTATAAAAATATAGAAAAATCTAGAATGTCAGCTTGATTTTATTTCTTCATTTTGGAGAATCGGAGCTCATATCGATCTCCTTTGTGCCGTCAGATTCCTGCCTTACCCAGCTTCTCCTGGGTCAAACCCTGCGTGGCGGCCAAAGACCTCGTCTACATCGGCCTGAGGGACGTCGACCCGGAGGAACAGTAAGGCTCTGCGTTTATTTTAAAGGGGCAGTTCACCCAAAATGACGTTTTTTGTGATGTGTCAAGCAAATAATTTAAGGTTGCCAAAAAACAAAGTAGTGTTTCCATGGCACCCATGTGAGTGAATAACACGAGTGCCAAAAGATGACATATCCTACTATAATATCGTCACCTGACCGTTGCTATGGGCAACCGGTTTGTTTTGGAGCTGCATGGTCGTGCATGTAAACGTATTTTGATTTCTTCATCTGTCCACCTAGACCTGTTGATGCCGCCAGAGGTCAGAGGTCAAACAGCAGCCGCTCATGGGAATTAATCCACAAATGTGTTTCCATCGCAAAATTATCACGTCTCTTTTTGCTCAAGCTAGCATAGAACCTTTTGGTCACATTTCTCCCTTTTCCATGCAGCATTTTTATTCAATCTGACAAAATCTGCATTAAAAAAAAAGAGTGTTTTTTGCTCTTTGGACTTCTACAAATGGCAATAAATGACAACAAAATGACTCGTGCAACATGATCCCGGCCTGTCAAACCCCAACAATCAGATTCTGAGTGGAAAAGAGCTCGTTCACGCCGACGAGGCCGAGAAAATAAACGACATTTGGAGCCAGTTATCCAGTTTTATCGGTTGTTCTTGGCTCAGAGGAACTCCCTGCTCTGTTTTCCCTCTGCAGCTACATCCTGAAGCTCCTGGACGTCAAGACGTTCTCCATGACGGAGGTGGACCGGCTCGGCATCGCCAGAGTCATGGAGGAGACGTGCGACTACCTCACCGCCAAGTAGGACGCCCGGCCGGCCGGCCTCGCACTCACATCAGAGCTCAGTGTGTGTTTAGACGGGGTCTCAAAGGTCACAGCACACAGAGGGCTTCACTTTCAGCTCTACCTGAAGTAGAACTTTTTACTTTTGAAATTTTTTATTTTTTCAAGAAAAATCCAACAATAAAAAATAACATTATAATACAGTATAAAAGAAGAAATATATGCAAAAACAAAACAAAACAAACATTTATATTTTTAATATTTAATATTTTTTTTATTTTATATAATTACAGATTGAAGATTTATTGTATGTTTGTAATTCTCACGAATTCATATTCTCTAGCTGCAGTCCTGCCTGTTGCTGCTGCTGAGTTAAACACATGATAAATGATTATCCCCCCAAAAAAATAAAAAAATACTTTCAGGGTTTATATTTCTCATATTTAATTGAATGGTTATATTTTAAACGGTGCAGGTAAGCCACGTGTGTCTCCTCGGTTAATTCCTCCCCAAGCTAATGTTTAGTCCCTTTTTTTTCCCATTACAAAGCAAAGCAACGCCTGTATGGACACTGAAAGGTTTTTTAAGTTAAACATTTTCCTGAAGAGACGGTGCTTTATTTTCTTAAAAAAAAAAGAAAGAAAAAGTACCAGGCTGCCTGTGTTTTCATCCACAACATGAAAAAACAAGATGCTTTTTTTTTTTAAACCTCAAAATCTTCAAAATCCTCAAAAATCGCTTCATTAAAGGAACGCTTCACCCCAAAATGATTTATTTTGTGTTATTTAATCTGCACACGTTGTCTTGAATGTGCGACACAAAGTTTCCCCTTTCCTGTTGAAACGGAGCTGATCGACAAACAGCAGCCAAAGAATATACTGATGTAATTTCACCCCCCCCCCAAAAAAAAAAAAAAAATTTAAAAAAATAATCCACCTATGGAAAACGCCTCTGACCTGCACGTTCGTTGAATTGAAGTCCCGCCTCCTGCTCTCTCATTGGCTCTCATTTTGTCATTAGTGCTCGTTCTTTATGGCCTCAATAAATCATTTAAAATAATCATCATGAATTGCAGCCGAACTTCACCGCGTGCCCTCGCCCTCCTTGCTGTCTCTCCTCTGTCAGAGTGAAGAAGCCGATCCACCTGAGCTACGACATCGACGCCATCGACCCGTCGGTGACGCCGGCCACCGGGACGCCGGTGGTGGGCGGGCTGAGCTACCGGGAGGGCGTCTACATCACCGAGCACCTCTGCCAGACAGGTAGGACTCACAGGCAGGTGGAGGGTGCAGGTTCATGTGTTTTTTTTTTTTTTTTTTTATTTTAAATGGGAGTAAGTATATACATATGTTGAAATAAAGCAGAATAAGGCAGATCAGCCCACTAGGATCAAGAAAATGACACTTGATTGAAGAAAATTCTGGAAACAAGTTGATTAGTGTTGGAAACAAGTGGGATTATGTCAACCCACTGGCAGATTATTTACCTGTTTTGAAGAAAAACAACATTTTGAAACTTGTTTTGGGCAAAATCGCTTTTCCCTGACTTCCCCAGACCGAGACCAGATGTTGGACACCATCTCCACCTCTGGACGTCCAGTGGTTCAGCTCCTATGGGTAGCATTTCCTGTTAGCTTAGCATAAACACTTGAAGTCTATGGGAGTCGTTAGCCTGGCTCCGTCAAAGTGAAAAAACAGACAGTGGATCATGTGGATTTGAAATACAAGGACATTTTTTTACACTTTGACGAAGCCATGCTAACGACTCCTATTGACTTCAAGTCTTTATGCTAAGCTAACACAAAATGCTACCCATAGGAACTGAACCACCTGATGCACAGAGGAGAAAATGGTGTCCAGCATCTCGTGTGAGGGGATTTTGCCCCAGAATGTTGGAATATTCCTTTAATGACTTGTTTGATGGAGATTTTTGAAGCTGGGACCTGATGAGATCATGCAGGTTGAGGCTCATGTCTCCCCCGCAGGTCTGCTGTCGGCGGTGGACATGGTGGAGGTGAACCCGGCGCGGGGCCGGACGGAGGACGAGGTGCAGTCCACGGTCAGGACGGCGGTGGACGTGCTGCTCGGCTGCTTCGGACGCCGGCGGGAAGGAAACCACCCGGCGGACTACCGCATGCCGGAGCCGTGAGCCGGGCCCTGAACGCAGCGTGGCGGACGGAAACCCCCCCTGATCGCCGACGGGACGGCGTCTGTCGATGGAGACGCGTCCGCTTTGTGATTTAGGCCGAGCCGCTGGATTTGGACGGAGCCGGCGCCTCGAGCTGCTTCAGGTTTCTGAACTCTGAGTCTCACCAGCATGTCGACCCCCCCCCCCCCCCCCCCACCCCCACCCCGCGCTGCCTTCACAGGCCTTTTATAACCTGTTTCCTTCTACACACAATATAGAGATTATTTTTTTCCTGATTGCTGAATGAATTATTTGTTGAATGCAATTTTGCTGATGACTACAGAATAATAATAATAATAATAATAATAATAATAATAATAATAATAATTTAAAAAAAGAGGTCTTGAGTATTTAAAGACGGGATTATTAAAGAGATAAAACATTGCACAGCTTCTTGCACGGATTGTTCAATCACATAAAATTTATTTCTCTAGAAAACATTCATGTCACTCATGGACACACACAGGAGCGCAACTTCCACACACACACACACACACACACACACACACACACACACACACACACACACACACTTCCTTACAGAAAATAAAATAAAACACAATACAAGCTGCATGTCGGGCTGGACCTCATGCTCCTTTACACACACACACACACACACACACACACACACAGAGGAGTGATGATGCACTGATGAATGAATAAAAAAAAAAAAAAAAAAAAAAAAAAAAAACCTTAAAGTTCAGGATTGCCTCTTTGATTCTAATTATGAGAATTAGTTAAACAGACATGATTGACACAGCAGCAGATTTTGTCCTGTGTTCATACAGCGCATTATTCTTTTGTTTTTTTTAAAGGAACAGTTCACCCAAAATACAAAAGAGAAAGAAAACAAAACAGTGTGACAGTCTATCCATCCAGACAGTTTCTGTGTGATTTGGTGAAGTTTCGTTCTGATGGTTTTGTTTTGTGGAGCTCAAACTGTCAGATGGGAGCATCTTGCCGAAAAAATCCTTTCCAGAAACAGCTCACAGCCCCCCGACGTGACCCGCAGCCCTCCAGGCGAAGACCTCTGCTTCCCGACAGACTGGAAAACCTCACCAGATCACACAGAGGCGATCTGACTGAACTGGAAGGAACACTGGTATTTTGGCTGTATTGTTCCTTTACATAAACTGCACCTTAGTCACACTTTATTACCGTCCATGGGAAATTATTGTAATTACAAAACTTTCCCACAGGTTGATACAGAGGTTCATACACTGGAATAAGGCCACTGTCAAGTTTTATCTGCAGGCACAGACACAACTGCTCACTCTGACTGAAGGTGGAGTGTGTGTGTGTGTGTGTGTGTGTGTGTGTGTGTGTTTGGGTGTCGTGAGGAGCGGTTCACATGTTCACGCAGGAGACACGGTGTGACTTGATTTGGCTTCGAATGTCAGCGTTCATCTGTTGTTTGTCCCTGGAGGGAAAGTGAATGACCTCCAGGTTGAAACAGAGCCCACACACACACACACACACACACACACACACACACACACATTGTATTGGTGGAAGAGAGGGGTGTGACAAGGCAGAATGGGAGGGAGAGAGGACATGAAAGGAGAGACTTTGACATGAGAACGTGACAGTGGCAGCGAGAGAGAGAGAGAGAGAGAGAGAGAGAGAGGTGAAGAAGGGGGTGGAGGGGGGGGGGGGGGGGTGGGGGGGGGGGGGGGGGGGGGCACTGCCAGCCAATCAGTGCTAATGATCTCCTGTCTGATTGTCCAAAAGCAGATCCTCTGATCACAAATCCAAAACAAAACTTGAACCAGCCACTTCCCCTTTAACCTTCCCTGCAGGCTCTTATTCTGAAGAGCAGCACAAGCCTCTGTCACTGCTCTGAGGGGGAAGAAAAACAAAAAACAAAAAAAGACATTCAGAGAACCTGGCAGGGCTCCAGTTTGCTACTTAAGCATGACGCAGCGCGAGGCCGCAGCATCAGTGAGTCTGGCCTCGGCGGAGCCAGACGTGACGCATCGGCATGTCTGGAGACGACTGAGCATCTTTCAGACACAACACAACACAACACAACACAACACACAGCCTTTCAGACTGACTGTCAGGTTTTCATGTTTTTTCTCTTTTAAATGGGGAGTGCAATGAAAACTGTATAATTTAGCAAATGCAACAAGCATTATTTCAAAAATGAGAATCAAAACCAGCTATCAAGCCAAATGAGTCTAAATGTGACAGTTTGGAGTTGCAGATTGTTAAAATGAATTTGAAGTCTGACACAGAAACAGCTCACAGTTTGGAGCTGCACCTTCCTCCTGGAACAGGGAGACAGTTTACAGAGAGTCAGAACCGGCATCGACTATGAATTCTGCTGATTCAACAGAGTGGATCTGCTAAAAGACTCTGAACGCATCGCTCCGACTTGAACTGACACTGAACCGAAAAAAGAAAAAAGGACCTTGGCGATTTAACGGAACACTAAGAGCTGCAGCTTTTGTCAGGAAAGACTTTTCTTACAGGATAAAAATGTTCAAGTCGTGTAAATCACAATCACAAGAAAAATGATAGTCTTGCATGACTGCAGGTTTTCTAATAGATATAAAATTTGGGGTACAAATACTCAAAATCATTGGCTCCAAATGCAGCTCACAAATTCAAAAATCAAACTGATGATTGTGAATGGACCTGAATCTGTTCAGTCAAAGATTTACAGCTGGATGACGCTCGTCGTATCAAACACTAAACGCAATGGAAGAGTGTCGGCATGCAGCAAATAATTTACTGAGGATCTGCCAGGGAGCGTGTGGGCCAAAGCAGGAGAAACACACACACACACACACACACACACACACACACATAAAAAAAGATCTGAACAAGAGACAGGATTGGAGTGAGACGTGTGGAGCGGCAGGGCGGTGACATTCGGTGACAGCGTTTGTGATTTGATCGCTAAAAACGCAAAGAAGTGAACCATAAAAGTAAAATAACTGATGCTCGGATGAAGGCTCTTGCCAAATCATGTTGGCTTGGTAACAGCAACATTTTAAAAAAGTCAGAAAGTAATGTACAGAGGAGCGTCTGCCATTTGTTCTTCACTAAAATAAAATTTAAAAAGAAAAAAGATAAAAACTGATCAGGTCGACAGGAGAAGGCAGCCTCGTGTTCTTGCTGCGAGCGCAGGAAAGCTGTTGCGTTATGGTGCAAATGTCCCATATTATAGGAGTGTGTAAACCCAACGAGAGAAGGCACAGACGACACACACACACACGCACACACACACACACCACAGATCAGTGTGAGACCGACATGTCAGCCTGATGCTGGATTCTTTTGAAGTATCGTCTTGCAAAAATACCAGCATCATAAGCAGCCACAGGTCAGAGCCTCAAACCCCACCACAGAATCCATCGGCTCTCACTATCACACATTCACACACACACACACACATACACACAACAGTTACTGTCACGCAGGAACACACACACACACACACTTCAGATAAAAATAAATGTGTCTGATCACATGTGCAGCCACAGAGCGAGCGGCTGAGCTCTGAGCTTGAAGGAGAGGAAGACGCAGCGCTGAGGAGAGGAGGGGGCAGGCTGTGGATTCAGGGGGCGGGGCCTGTGGAGGGGGGCGGGGCCTGAGGAGGAGGTCCGGTCGGTCTGTGGTCAGGCCGCCTCTTCAAGGCTACAGCGTCTTCTGAACTCCTGCCCTCGTTCATGGATCCACTTATTAGACACTGAGGAGAAAAGAGAGCAGACACACATCACGCCTGTGGCCAGGAGTCCACTGAAAACAATAATTAGTGCCTCGGGGCAGCACCGAGTCACTATAGAGTGGTGAAGTCCCGCCCCTTCCGGTGGGCCCCCATGGGACCTTTCGGAGCGAAAAAAATGAATGGTGTTCAATGGACAGAAAATAATTATTTTCTGGTCCCCCCGTCGTTATGCCATGGATTACGCAAATGTTGTTTATTGGCTTAAATAACAAATTTTCATGTCAAGAGTTTGACCGTTTATTGCTCCATTGTTCAGTTAAATGCTGTTGAGAAAACACAATTAGAAAGACTACATACTGTGTCGCGTATGTGACGTCACGTCATCGCCGTTTCCCTCCATCCAGATTCAAGTCAAGATGCCGGTGTGTTTTGTTCCCGATTGTCCGCGTCTCCGAGGGCCGACGGAGCGCCGGGCCGGGCGGGAGGGGCGAGCGGACCCCGCCGTCGGGCGGAAAAACTCAGAACCTCAAAAACTCAGAACCTCAAAAACTCAGCGCGGAGCAGAGAAATTGCCATGTCTGTTGTAGGCTTCCAGTGCGGGTGGTGACGTATATCATTCGCACCGAGAGCAGCGAAGAGTTGTAGTTCACAAAGCGGGCTCACACAAAACCTAACATTATTAATATTCTTCGCGCTAAATTGTAGTCTTCTTTGCGTGAAAAATTATCTTTAAATATCACAAACAACATGTGTGAAATCCATGGCACAATTCAAAAAATAATTTTTATCTACCCATTGGATCGCATTCATAATTTTTTGCTTTTGAGGACCCATGTACCGGAAGTGGGTGGGCGGGACTTCACCACTCTACTGTTATCCTGCGTGTTTCTTATTCTTCTTATTTCGACTTCCTCTTCCGTAAAATTTCGGTTCGCTACTCCTACCGCAGTTTCAAAAAAAAAACCTATGACATTATTATTATGAAAACATGCGTCTCAGTCGGGACGGGTGTGCTATGACTTCTGTACATTCTTGGAGTTACCATGGCGACAAAAATCCCCCCAAAAAACTGCACAAATGTCCCATCCACAATGAATGGCGCAAATTCCGCAAGGCCCGTACTCCTACACCGACGAGAACACCTCGACACAGTCAATGGACGAAATGTGCGGCTTGCTCAGATCTCCTAGCCTGCAAATTTTGGTTGCGATCGCAGTTACCATGGCAACATAAATTGCGATTTCAGCTTTCAAAAAATCCCATAGGAAATGAATGGGGAGTTGGGAGCCACACAACTTTTTCCAGTTTTCAATGTGTGTGTGTGTGGAGGTCGTTAAGCAGCTAGAGTGCGGCTCTAACTGACAGAGTGGGGAGCCGCGGTGAGGATTATCCAAAAAAATAAAACGTAAATCGCCTTCACGGGCACATAGTTTGAGGTACGCACGTAATTTTTTCCAGAGTGGTAGAGATTTATGTCCTCTCTCACACGATGCATCTACTTTTACCGTGAGACCAACAGAATTTGAACGGCGAGCCTCTAAAGACAACACGCCCCTTCGTTTTCCCCAATAGGCTTCCATGTTATTTTTCCAGGGGAAGAACGGAGCCGTTTCTGTTTTTCACTGATTTTTACATCGCTCTCCTGTCCACATTTTAGACCCCAGGAGCACAAAAATACACACAATGCTTCAGGAAGCCCTTGTGGCGCTCAGCGTCCGCTCGGTTTTCTGATAGGAGTTACCGTTTAGGCACAAATTGGCCCGGAGTAAGCGCTTCGCCAAGCACAAAATCTGCTCTCTGACCGGCATTTCTGTTACGTTGCCTAGCAACAGCAGTGCTCGTACACACTGCACTGCTCCTCTGTCAGACTTCAGTTTGCTGCTCCTCCCAGTTTGAAGTGCACTCATACAAATTATACATCCAAGCGTGCGTTGACAAAAGTCTTGGCTTTTCAAGAATGTATGAATGTATTGGTCAACTTTGATAGTTTTTGATCCATAGCTGAATGTAATTGACTTTGTTCTTACATCACTATTCTTACTTTTTAGTGGAGGTCAGATGCGCAGCCCCCGGCAACGGCCCCCCGGCAACGGCCCCCGAGGCACTCTCAAAATTTCCGTGCGGGAATTTTCTAGTTAATAATAATAATACTTGGGTGCTTGTGATTTGATAACACAATTTATTGCTATTTTTGCTTTTTGAATCCTCCTCTAGTTTGTGTCTGTAAAGTTTGATGAGGCTGTGATTCTCCTAGAGGTCACTAGAGGTCATTTTCTACAGCGACGTCCAGTTTGACAAAATGGTCTCACTACAATGAAGCTGCTCCTATGCGGGCCGGTTTCATATGATCCAATATCTTTACTTTAAATCGATTCAGTAATACAATTTTTTTTTTAAAAAAAGAATCGCAATACTTTGTTGAACGTTTTTTCCCCAACCCCGGGAGTTTCCTCTTTTCATCCCCTGCTTTTCATCCTCAATCTCATTTTCGGTGACGTTCGCTCACCCCACTTGTTGCCGACCAGAACAGGACAGGCGGCGTGTCGGGTCCGATAGTCTCCCTCTCCGTTGGCATGGAGGTTGTACCAGAACACTGCTGTTCCCTGGTGACACACACACACACACACACACACACACACACACACATAAAAGGTATTAACTTTTGTATTAAAAATATGGCAAAAACACACAAATATTCTGTAAAAGACAAAAACCTCCCAACAGTTAAAAGGGGAATGCTGCCCATGTTATAAGTTATAATCACTATCAGATCGACTTAAAATGTGACATTCGGTGTATTTGGAGGAACGGAGGAGTGGTGAACTGCACCTTTTTTGGCCAAACGGCAGCTCCTACGTCTGTGAAGACTGTAGCGCCCCCTGATGCCACGTCGCTCATCTGCAACACAAAGGAAATCAGTTCATAGCCGCTCTGTGCGTCACCACGTGCATGAATCCCTGCTGTGTGAGTGATGTGATGTGTGGGCCGGGTACTGACATAGAGCAGCCAGGTGGCGATGCGGTTTCCGGTGCCGAGCTCTTTGAAGGCGTCCGGCTCATCTTTCTGGGAAGAAAAAAAAAAAAGAACAGAACAGATCAAGACTGAGAGGGTTAATGTGATGCCCTGTAACCTGAAAATATCTTCCTCCAGAGTCAGAATCATTCTTTAAACCTTTAATTAACTAAGGAAAATAACTAGTTTAACAAATTATTTGGTGTCAAAGTTCATTTTCTATGTTTTACATTTGCAAAAATGAGTTTTGAATGGGCATTTCCTATTTGGAGGTCACTATGAGTATAATGATTTTACACCAAAACCTGTGTTTTTTCTCAGCAATTCTTGCAGGAGTTGTTCTTTTTTTTTTTTTTTTTTTTAAGCATGATGTGAAATTAAAGCGAGCACATTCATAATGTAAAAACATTCCACTTCGCTTCTGATTAAATACAACACTCATCCTGATATGTGACTTGGAGACGAGCTGCACGCAGAGACGCTGCACAGGAAGCAGAGCTCTGGCAAAAAGCCTCATTCAGCTTCATGTCAAAAAGGAAGAATTTGATTTGCGAGTCAGTTTGATTCAGACAAACCGAACCGTGGCCTAGAAACTGACGTGCAAACTGAACTGTGACAAAAAGGCAACCGTTACACCTCTGGGGGTCTCAGTTCAAAAAGCCTGAGAATCAGCAGTTCACACACTTATGAACTGAATCTGCATCTTCTTATCATTTCACAGTTTTACACTAATATGGACAAGTTTTATGGAAAGAGCATTCAAAGGTAACAAATAAATGCAAGGACCTCACAAAGAGCTGCTTTACTGGTGCAATGTAATCAGTGTCACAGCCACACACACACACACACACACACACACACACACACACACACACACAGCTTGTGGTGACCCCACTCATGCTGCTCAGTGTGTTATTTACCCGTCCAAAGTCGAAGTGAGGCTCGTACTGCCCTCCGACACCGTAGTTTGCCACCTACACACACACACACACACACACACACACACACACGCACCATGAGCGAAAATAGCATTGACAGATGTACCAAGAAAACACACAGGTGATAAACACGATGACAAATGGTGGTCGGGTCTTTATTTAAGCAGAAGTAAGTTCCTTTTAAAAAAAAAAAAAAAAAAAAAAGGTGAGCTGGTCAGCTGACTGAGAAACAGGTTACCTCTTAAACAAGGGAAGGAAATTCTGCTCAGTGTGTTTTTGTTTACACTAAAATGTACCCATAATGCCGTGCCCAGGCGAGTCAATGCAGGCGATGAAAGAGCACGAGTGGAAAAAGCTTCCATGCCACAGTGAGCCGTTCACACTGCAAAAACTCAAAATCTTACCAAGATTATTTGTCTTATTTCAAGTCAAAAATGTCTTATTTCTAGTCAAAATATCTCATTACACTTAAAATAAGACATGATCACCTCAGAAGTAACTTGTTTTTAGACAATTGTCTCTCGTCTCAAGTGAAAATTTGCTTGTTTCATTGGCAAAATTTGCCAGTGGAAAAAGTGAAAATTCACTTGAAACAAGTGAAAATTAGCTAGAAACAAGAAACAAATTTTGCCACTGAAACAAGCAAATTTTCACTTGAAACAAGAGACAATTGTCTAAAAACAAGTTACTTCTGAGGTGATCATGTCTTATTTTAAGTGAAATGAGATATTTTGACTAGGAATAAGACATTTTTGACTTGAAATAAGACAAATAGTCTTGGTAAGATTTTGAGTTTTTACAGTGTAGCATTAACAGGAGTTTGAGATTAATGTTTCTTTTCTGAAATCGGTTGTGGCATTTACACGAGTCGACCTAAAGCCAGGTCACAGGTCACAGGTCACAGGTCACAGGTCACAGGTGACTCGGCGGCGGCGGCTGTTGGGTATTTAACACGTACGCGTCCAGCAGGCCGGGGCGGGGACGTACCTGCAGCTCCTCGGCGGTGGAGACGTCCAGGCCGGTGATGTCCTGGATCCTCTGGTTGATCTTGTCCACCACCGGGTGCTCGTATGCCGCCAGCCAGGCACTGACACACACACACACACACACACACACACACACACACACACACGCGAGGATTAAAGGAAGACAGCGACTCACACCCGTGTCTGTCTGAGTTCCTGCACACGTATTAAACATTTCTGTGGGATAACATGAAGGTCAAAGCGCTGGAATGAGACTACTCTACTGTTACTGAGCAAAGAGCAAAGACAAGCAAAGGGAAGCGAGAGACAGAGAGAGAGAGAGAGAGAGAGAGAGAGAGAGAGAGGGATGCAAGCTGTGAAAAGATCATTGTTTTGGGCTTGAGTTTGCCTTTGGATGGAGCTACAGACACGCAGGTCGAGCCTTCACAGGGTTACACAGACACAAGGTGAGGGGAGGCTGCTGTGACTGTGTGTGTGTGTGAACGGGTCAGGAGGGTTCAGAGTCGATGGAGAACCAAAAGGCAGACGCCGCTCTTTTCTGAGCAAAACCGACACGGACACTTTTCTCCCCAAAGCGACGTTAATATTTCATACAATTTCAGAGTTTCAGAGGATGGAAACAGCAGCAGTGGAATCTCAAAAAGGCTCAAACGCTCGAGTTACGGCGAAGCGATGTGGGATCTCATTTCAGCTGCTGGGCCTTTATTCCCTTTCCTCATCGTCACAGGGTTTGAACAGAATTAGCCTCTACTGGCTCTGAGAGATCCTGTCCTTCATATTCAAACAAATTATTATTATTAATAATAATAATAATAAAGACAGCAGGGGCATAAAATTATCTTGATGAGTTCAGAGGTTTCAGTAACTGTAACTTCAGCCAGGCATGACGGACTTGTCTGCATTTTTTTTGGTTATTTCTTCTTCTTTGGTGCTTCATGACACAAAGAGGCCGGCTGAGTGTGATTCTGTGACGACGACAACCTGTTGGCTCTCAGGTGTCAACATGTGTCTACCCATAAACCCCTGCTCTCTGCGGTTACTTCTTGCAGTCGGCTCAGGTGACACTCTCACTTTCAGGTTCGGTTTGGTGATTTGGTGTCACCGGAGTTCAAATCGCTTGTTCCTACCTGGACTCAAGCAAACTCAAGGAGGAAACGTTACGAAGATTGAATCATTCCAGTAAAACTTGAAGTGAAACTGAGTAAAATCATTTTGAAAATCAAGCGATGATGTTTGGGAGCTTTACAGCCTCTGAAATCTTCACTGACAACAGGAGCTGAGAACAAGCTGCTGCAGGCCGTCTTCTCCAGCAGACGTGCAGCATACAGAGCAGACTCTGCTGTACAGTTGTCCCTCACTATAATGCGGTTCACCTTTCGCGGCCTCGCAGTTTCGCAGATTTTTTTTTGTGCAATTTTGCATGCTTTTTTTTTTTTTTTTTTTTTTTTTTTTTTTTTACACAGCGCATTGTGTTCTGCGTCCTGATTGGCTAAGGGACTGTAGACCATTGTCAATCAATCTCCTCCGTGCCGTGTCTCCTGTACAGTACAGAATGCGTTCATTCTATAATACTGGACTTATTTTTTGACGAAGGTTTGAACTTTGAGAGTTTAAACAAGAGAGAAAAGTGAGAAAATGTTAATGCCTGTCTGAGAAAAGTGTATAAAGTGTGTAGTGAGGGGTTTTACAGCCTTAAAACATCTAGAATCATTGTAAAAAATAAAGCTGACGACTTCGCGGATTTCGCCTATTGCAGGTTATTTTTAGAACGTCACTCCCGCGATAAACAAGGGACCGCTGTATTCCAGTAAAGTATCAAATATTTCATGAGTCATTATTTTGCCTTAGAGACAGAGATACAGGAGGATTTTTTTTTCCTCTGACAATGAATAATTTGTTTTTGCAGAAATCTGAAGCCTCTGTGACGTCACCAGTTTGTGGACAAATCACTGACAGGCGATGGTCTGCAAACCGGGACATGCAAATGATAGTTTCCTCTGCTCGCCCCCCTACCCCCCGGCGCGTCCTCCAACTCACATCACCAAGGGAATTTGCGTGTTGCAGCCCAGACTTTGCTTGAAGTCTGCAGATGCCTTTTTCTTTTTCCTTTTTTCCACATAACAAAACCATTTCCCAAAGCTGCCATCTTCTCTATAGGAGTGAGAGTGAGTTTGTGTGTTTTGTTCTGCAGGTGAAAGCTCGCGGCATCATGCTGACACCAGGTGTGACAGAGGCTCTGCACAGCGAGACATGCAAAGCCCTCGTGAACACATCCGGGACGTTTATCCCGTCGCCCTGAGACGCAGCAGGAGTGAGGATGGGAAAGCCTTCTGAGACGCCCTGAGGGTCGGATAATCTGAGGGGGATTCTGGGGGCGGATTGACGCCGCCTCCGAGCTCTTACCTCTTGGAGACTCTGTAATGGGCCGTGGTCAGTTTGCCTGTCTGAGGGTCATGCACCGTGGCACGTCTTAGCTAGCCCACCATTCACATTACAGTTACAGAGAGAGAGAGAGAGGGAGAGAGAGAGAGAGAGAGAGAGAGAGAGGGAGAGAGAGAGAGAGAGAGAGAGAGAGAGAGAGAGAGAGTCACTAGCTGACACAGAGACGTTGTCTGACCATGCTACAGTCAGAGAGGCAGCAGGCTGCTTAGTGGTGACAGGTTTGATTCCTGTACCGGCCGTGTTTCCTTGAGCAAGACACTGAACCCACCCGGCTCACTGATCATTGCACATGGGGGCAATATTCAAAATTTCACATTCTGATATTACCTCATCAAAATATCACAATTAAAATGATTTTTTTTTCATTCTAAGCTTTTCCTCTAAAATACCTTCAACTAAAAGGTTTTGTGGACATGAACAAACAAACTTACTTCAATAAGTTCAAGAAGAAGTCTGGAACAAAAAGCTAAATTACATCAAAAAGGCTTTTTAGCGCAAAGACTGCAAAACAACCTATTATCAGCATTTACCAAAACCAAAATCATGACCTGAAAACTGCACTACAAACCAAACCGCTCACCCCTAATTATTAACTATTATCAGCATTTAAGATTTCCATGTGTTTTTCCGGCTGAATAATGCCTGGACTGTTTGCTGCATGTCTCTCTGCACCGCCTCTCCTGTTTCCCTCCACTGTGGCCGTCTCATAAAGCAGAAATGCCCCCAAAAAAAACAAAAAACCCTGCACCCACAGTCACAAATATTAAAATGAAACGACCAACGCTTCTTCAGATGCCATCAAAATGACCGGATCCGATACTAAACAGCTGTCTTGCTGTTGTTGTTCTGCTTTGTTCTGGCTGTGGCTCCGTGACTTCATACAGTGATCCAGGGGGTTATTATTGTCATAATGTTGGCCCAGGCCTGAAGCCAGTCGGGCTAAAAGTATCAGCTAAATGTTAACATGTGTTTAAAAAAAAAAAAAAAAGTTGTGCAGCGACACAGAGCAGTTTGAGCCGGTGGGCCGTCCTGCTGCCTCTCTGGATGAAGTTAAAGAGACGAGGAGAGTCAAAACACTCGGTCCTTTGACTCCCTTTCCTCCCTCGTGTGGAAAACAAGCAGTGGCTCGATCCGTGGCAAGAGCACAAAGTGGAGGCTGAGAGGGAACATTTCCTTTTTAAAAAAAAAAAAAAAAATCCCCTGATGTTAAAATGTATTGAGCCTAACAGCTCTTACATCTCTTATGTATGACGGCGTATTAGGGCCATTATAGGGAGAAAAAAATGACAGAGCCAGGATAGTGGGGGGAAATATTCAGAGAAAAAACTTGAGATTAAAAATTGAAAATCTGATTATAAATTAAGTTTATAAAATTCACTAATTTACAAGAAAAAACAGTGAAAACTAGTTGTTCTCCTCCTGTGGGATCCAGTCAGAAGGAAATCCTGCTGGTTTGAGTCCAGAGTCCCAATCTCCTCCTCAGCATCTGGACTCTGAAGAGACGTTGCTGTGACTTGGGCCGATTCAGAAGAAAACAATCTGCTGATTCTGGGCTCAAATCAGCAGGAAATTTGTGTCTTGAATCTTGTTTGCTAAAGTTTTTCCCAGAATATTACCCCCCCCTCCCCTGGCTCCTATATGAATGAATGTGCGGCCGTCCAGCTGTGTGTCTGTGCTCTTGCCAGGACGTCGGCTGAATCAGAAGGGAGGACAGGGTGCTGGGTGCAGAGCGGGGTGGGGGGGTGGGGGGTTGCAGGGGGGAGGCAGAGGGGGACGGGGGTGCACTTCCTGCCCCGCTGCCCCCCCCCCCACCCCGCCCGTCCCCCCACAGGCCTGGCGGCGTCTTACCTCTTGCTGATGCGGTAGTGGGCCGTCTCCAGCGCACCAGTGACGGGGTTGGAGATGGTGGCGCGGCGCAGCTGTGGAGCCAATCGGCCGACAGTTACAGGGAGACACACACCGACTCCCATGATGCACCGAGACACGCTCTTTCCTCATGATGAGCCACTGTGCGTGTCTCGGTGCTTTTTGGCCTTGCTAAGCCACCGTACCTACAACTGTCTGCAGAGCTGGAGCTCCATGTGTTCACGTTTGCAGACAGAATCCAGATTTAAACGTTTAATCTAGACTTATTATAGAAATCAGCTCTCATGATATTTTGGATATTGTAATATTGTGATTATAATTTCTTTTTTATTACTTTTATTTTGACATTTCTGCTTTACTAGACAGGCTGCTTGGTCATCAAATCACTAATGACTGTTTATTTAAGTTCTCTTGCGTGTAAATCTCTTACAAATATCGTATTGAGGTAGCAGAGATGTTGGATGTGCACATCTGTTGAAATGTTGGAGTTTTTTTAGGTCTGCCTTTATCAAAAGGCTACAATCAAAAGTTTAGTTTAAAGTGTCCCAAAGTGTTTACCAGGTTTTCTCAAACAAAAGCAGTCCTCACAATTATTACAGATATTTATTATAAACATTTAAGGATGTGTTGCATTTCTTTTGACTAAAACAAAAAAATAGGGATTCCAAGTATTAGGCTACAAAAAAAACATAAAACTTGGATTATGGGGGAACCGAAAACAATGAAAATGAGGAAAATATCGGGGTCTGTTTGTCGGGAAATAAGAAAAAGCTGAACTGCAATGAGCCGGACAAAATTTTGGAAAAATTAAAACACAACACAGCTTATTGGGCGTGAGTTGGTATCAAATGAAGCTGTACATTATTTCATTTCCCTTTAATTTGTGCATTTTGTTGCTTTGTAGTATTTTTCTCCTGGTAGTTTTGATGTTTTCATGTCATTTGTCACTTTATGTTTTAATTTTGCTCTTTGACTTTTCAGGTGAAAAGGTTTTTCTCAGCCTCTCATTTTTCCATCTCAGCTGCACAGTTTGCATTTTGTTTCCTCCTCAGAGGGAATGTAAACTACATGACCAAGCAGAGGCGAATGATTCAATGTCAGTAACCACACTGAGTAACAGATAATGAACCGGGGGGGCGGCTAGACCAGCTCAAGGACCCACTGCCCTTCCCAGAATGCAACAGCAGATCATGACCTTCCTTAATTTATCTGCTCTGCTCTCGGTCCTGCTGCCACCGCTGAGGCTCTGACGCCAGCTGGTGGGAAAACAGCTGTAAGGCAGGGTGGCAGCCCGCCTGGACACCAAGGCTTGTTATTTATTACATGGCCTGTGTGCACATGAAGTCCAGAAAAGAAATCATGGATTTTTTTTTTTTTTTTTTTTTAATTCAGTACACACATTCCCATCACCTGCCACTCCTTCACAAACAGGGACAGTGCCTGCTGGCTGGAAAGAGCAGCTCGTAGGGGTGGGCATCGTTTGAATTTTAACGATTCCGGTTCCGATTTCAATTCCTCGTTTCGATTCCGGTTCCTAACGATTCTTGATTCTGATTCTTTTAAGAGGCAGGGTCAAAAAGTTCTTTCTCCATGAATTTTAAATCTATAAATTCAGGGTTTCCTCTAGGATTTTGTGAAACTGTGGCGGAGGGCTTCAGCAGTAGAATCAAACAGGCGGGTGATGACTGCGGTGTTCATTTTTCAAAATAAAGTTAATTGCGGTGTAATGTAACATTTCATGATATTTAAATTATCATTTCAAACTCTGATTATAGTAAGTATATTTGCGCAAATAAAGGCTACATAGCCTATATATGAGTATATATATCCATTTAAAATTGTTTTAACATCTGGAAGAAAAAAATCATCATTCCGAAGGCGTGGCGGCTTTTATTTTGCCGTGGCGGTGCGCCACGATGAATTACATGTAGCAGAAACCCTGAAACTTATGAACTTTACTATGAATTTCTCGTCATACATTTAGCAGATGTATCGTTTGTCTTGGTAAAGTGAAGCCACACTTTTAGGTGCCGCCGCACTCTTTCCATGGCTACATACCTACACTACACACTGCTCTGCGGTTCCTCTTCCAGTGGCTTCTCTTTCGTTGGTGATCGGCGGCCTCTTGTTCCAGTCGGCGGACTGGGCATCGAAATTAGGAATCGAACGTTTAAAATTTGAACGATTCCGGGAGAACTGGAATGTTAGTCCCGCTTCCAATCGATGCTCGATGCTCGATGCCCAACCCTAGCAGCTCATCTGTATAATGTTTCATCAGTTTGAACACTCTCTTACTCCAAACTAGCAGATGCAGCTGCATATAATTCAAGATGAGTTAAACCTCCTATTCTGTTTGGGGTCAATTTGACCCCATTCCATGTTTAACGTCTCTAAATAAATAAATGATTAACATCTTTTTTTTTTTTTTTTTTTTTTTGGCTTCATATTTAATGACTTTTCCTAATGTAATGGGTACTACCGGGTAAACATGAAATTCACATGATATGTTTTCAACCAAAAAATAATATTTCTTTCCAATTTTAGGTCAATCAGTGAGATTTTATGGTGATTTGCATATTTTTCCATAGTCTAGTGGGGGTGGGGGGAGTTATGTTTTATTTAAAGGGCTATTTAGGTCGTCAACAAAGGTAACAATTTGGGAACAATTTTAGTTATAATAATTTAGTGGAGGTTTAAACTGCTGGGGTCAAATTGAGCCCAAACATAAAAGATGTTTGTAAATTTGAACATAACAGGAGGGTTAAATAATTCCCTAACATTAACCCAATTTAGTATTAAAGATGCAACAACTTGCTTTTTTTCTTTCTAGTGACATGACATGAGTCTATTTGGTTCATGTGTCAGTGGAGCAGGTTAATCCCTTAAAAAAGTAGACTGAGTGATGGACCAGTTTAAGATTAATTCCGGTGATTATATTATATATTATGTCTGCAGTTTGGATTTGAAACAAGCGGATGCAGCTTTGTGCGGCATGCAGTGTCAGCTGAACTGGAAAACATGAGCACTCACTCGGGGTTTGGCCAGCTCCTTCACCTTCTCTATCTCCTTGTCGGACACGATGCTGTGGTAGCGGACGATGCGTGGGCGGTCCCACTCGTCCTCCTCCTTCACCGGACCGATCACGAACATCGGGTGGCGGTTGTTGTCGTAGTAACGGCAGAACAGGCGGCTCGCTCTGAGAGGAGTCTGAGAAGACGGAGAGAGAAACAACAAAGAGAGAATATAAATAAATCCAAAATCAACACGAGCCTGTGACGTGAAGCGGACAGGACGCGGAGGTGTGTGTGTGTGTGTGTGTGTGTGTGTGTGTGTGTGTGTCTCCTCACCATCTTGATGCCCTCTCCTCGACACAGCTGCTCGTATTTCTTCCTCTCTGGTAGATAATCTGCAGGTCGGCCCTTGGACGTGCTCCTCCTCTCTCTCCCCCCGTCCTGCGTCTTCTCCCCCTCTGCCTTCTTCTGCTTGGACAGCTGGTACTCAAAATACTTGAGGTTGCCGTTGGCCCTCTGGTGGTCAGGATCTGATCAAACACAGGCCGGCAACATGGAGTCAGCGAAGAGGAAAAGCATCACAAAGAGCTTATTGTCTTAGTTTTATACCTATTTAACTGTTTCCACTGTATTTAACCAAAGAGTGAGACCTCAGACTCATGGATGTGTTTCCTGTGTGTGTGTGTGTGTGTGTGTGTGAGTGCTACCGAGTGAGAGCAGCCTCTTGGTGTGTGCCAGCGCTCTCTCCAGCTCCCCCTGCTGGTAGATGGAGTAGCTGAGGTAGTCCAGGAGGGTGACGGCGTCCACGGCGGCCGCCTCCTCGCCCTGGTCCAGCTGCTGCAGCGCCTGGGCCATCCACAGCTCCGTGTGGTAGTAGTCCGCCTCCGAGTAGGCCACCCGGCCCAGGTCGTAACAGTCGTCCACCGTCAGCGAGCTCCTGAACGACACCGCCGCCGCCGTGCCTGAGAGAGGGAGAGAGAGAGGGAGAGAGAGAGAGAGAGAGAGAGAGAGAGAGGGAGAGAGAGAGAGGGAGAGAGGTGTTCCTGAGGTTTAACACAGTCATTTTTTTTACCTTCTCTCCTCAGCATCACTTTGTCAGATCCTCTGTGGCTCAGTGGGTTTCTGAAGGCCAGGACTGATAAGTGACCTTTTTTTTTTTTTTTTTTTTTTTTTGACCGTTTTCCACATGAAACATTTCAAATCTTTGTTTACGTTGGGAGAACTGAGGCACGGCGAATGGAAACATGTTCTGTTTTCACAAGGAAATGAATAAAATAATTCTTAAAATAACTTTGTGGCTCTTGATTTTGGTTCAGATTTTAAAAACATGTTGGTTTGGGAGGAGTCGAACAACGCTGCTGGTACGATTCATTTTTCAAGGCATTTAATTAGCGAATATCGACACTGACGCCTGAAATAGGCGTTCTCACTGATTATTTATGTATTTATTTTTGTCTATTTTGCTCTGTTTTTTATTTTGTTTTGCTTATTCACATTATTTATTTTTACTATGGGTAAAAATGCACAAATGATGATATGATAACATGTTTGTTTATGGGTATATGGATATATGGTTTAAAAAAATGCAATTTGGATAAACTGTATGGAAGTAAACTGACACAGTGGTTACTGAGTGGTGGAGAAGGGGTGGGACTTAAATAAGCACAAGCTTCTTTCTACTCCTTTTTAGACATGTGATGCCATCAGTTTTATTGTATTGTGTTGGTTTTGCATTGTGTTTTTCTTTTCATGTTCAAAATAAAGCCTTCATTCATTCATTCATTCAAATAACCTATTAATTAGCTTCCAATATTTTTTTTAAATAACTTTAATACACGTGGATGATTTTAATTAAGTTTGGGTGTTAACCTTCAGCTCCCACTTTGTTTTTGCTGCGAGCTGCAACACAACCACCCAGAAAAACTCTCATTTGCCGATGCCGGTTCTACCTATTCTATTTCTACGGCCAAAATCCAGAAAAATCCTCAGTAACAACACTGAGCTGATGTGGACATTGCTTTTTTTTTTTTTTTTAAATCTGGCATTGAGGGCCTGTTGATGTGTCTGTAAACGCCGAGTTGTTTTGACTGCAGCTGGAGCCTGACTTCAAACCAACATGAGACGCTCACACACAAGATTCAAATTAGAAAAGCTCCAAGATTAGACTAACCAGCTCATCGTCTCCCTCAGTCCTCAGTCCCCCCCCCCTCTGGAGTGTTTTTTCCCAGGACAGCGTCTCACCTGGCAGCTCTCCGGTGGAGATGTCCTTGGTGTCCAGCTGGTACGTGTCCTGCAGCCTCATCAGGGCCTTGGCCGCCCCCGTCTGGTCGTCGTCGTTGGGGAAGTGCTGCCTCTGGATGGTCAGGTTGGAGATGAAGCCTGAGACACAGACACACACACACACACACACACACACACACACACATCAGTGCTCTCATATGGAAACAGCTCAGCTGCTCTGTGATTGGACATAATGACATGCAAAGTTGTCTGTTTGTATTAGTCTATAGACAGTGTACATGCTAGCAGGCTTAGCTGTGATTCACGTGTGTGTGTGTGTGTGTGTGTGTGTGTGTGTGTGTGTGTGTGTGTGTGTGTGTATCTGCAGCCTGTCAGTTTGTATTAGCCTGTCTGCACTTGCAGGTTTTGTTACTAATGATGTTTGTGTCTGCAGGCATATATGTGTAAGCATCACATGTGTAAGTGTGTGTGTGTGTGTGTGTGTTGGCATACATGAACGCATGGCATGTCTCTGGGCACATGTATGTACTATGTGTGTGTGTGTGTGTGTGTGTTTTGTGTTTTTGTGCATCCATGTTTTTTCAACCTTGAACTGTGCAGGTTTTTAAGGCTGTGTGTTTGTGCTTCCTGTGTGTGTGTGTGTGTGTGTGTGTGTGTGTGTGTGTACCGTCGGACATGTCGGTGAGCACCAGGCTCTCCAGTTCGCCCCACTCTGTGTTGAGCCTCTTCATCAGCTTGAAGGCGTTGACCGGGTGGCCCAGGAAGCCCTCGGGGTCCTGAGTGGCCGTGACCGACAGGACGTCCAGCCTCTCAGCCCACCTGGACACACACACACACACACACACACACACACACACACACACACACACACACACACAGGTTTGTCAGCATGCAACAACACACATCAGCAGAGATAAGAGTAACAGAGTCTATTTTCCTGACGGTGCATCACGATTCTGACTGAAACAGCTGATCACGGCTCAGATTATTTATGCATGAAATGGACTCTTTTATTTATTTTATTTTATTTATTTTCTGAATTAGCTGTATTCAACAGGAAGTCTGAGGCAGGACACGGCGCAGGGACCGATTATTAACGAGTGCAGGATCTCAGTTGGGGAGAGAGAGACTGTTTTATCTGAAGGCTTTATTTGTTGAAATTTTAATTTACACCCACTCGTGAAGCATCATGTCACTATTTATCATCCTCTGTTTTATTTATTTATTTATTTTATTTCATTCATTGAAAAACAAAACAAAAAAAACCAATACACTATAAACACAACATTCCCAAATCTTGAATGAAAGCGAGCAGAAAGAAGAATAATCTTATTTAATCTGCCCCTTTATCTCCAAAAATCAATTTGCAAAGCACTTAAATTAAAACAACAACAACAAAATAAACAAAATTAAATTAAAATAAAATATAATAAAATATAATAGCTGCGGGCCACCACACAGACAGTCACATTCTTTTTCCCATTTTTTTTTTAATATATATATACATACGGGCTACTACACCTTTCATGACAACGATTATGACAATCAAACATAACTAACATATTTCATTATATAACATACTGCCTTTAATTGTTCTTTTAAATGTCACTTTGAACTTGGATTCTTTGGTTTCTTTGCTCAGGTCGTTCCATAAACTGACTCCTTTCACAGAAATGAAACGTTCCATCAGTTTAGCTCTGAATCTTGTTTTTTTTTTTTTAAAGATCTCTGTTCCTTTTCAGTTACACTTGCTTTCTCTTTTTTCTAATCTTCTCTGAATATTGACTGGTACAGGAAGTAGAGGTCATGTGAAGTCGTTTTATGGAGACTTTAAAGACAGATAAGATAAAATCCGAGAGCAAATATTAATGCCCACGTATGAAAAGATTTTATTTGAAAATATAAGGTTTTTGTGTTCATTCTGCTCAGGAAAAAAACAGCAACAGAGATTTGTCACATTTAGGCAAAAAGTAAATAAATAAATTCAGACTGTCCACGTAGCCACACACACACACACACACACACACACACACACACACACACACACACAGCAGCCTGTATTAGCTCAGGTGACCCAGCAGCACAGTAAACACAGCCACACCCTGAGGAAAGGCGACACGGCAGCAAACAGGCAGCAGAACTGGGTCTGGACTCTTTTGTTCAGGTTGTGTAACGACCAACAGCCACATCCACTCCCCTGCTGCAGAGCGGAGCGTGTCCTCCGTCTGAGCCGAGAGGGGACGTGACGGCAGGTTTCTGTTTCAGCTTCCTGAACCACACTGACCCTCCCTGTCCCACAAATCCAGCCACATGTGAAAGAAACCCTTTTCTTTAAGAGAGCTGAAGAAACCTGAAGCCCGGCCTCCTCGCTCTCCCTCAGCCCAAACACACCTCAGGCCAGGAACCAGACTGTTTGTCCCAAGGTTCAGAGAAACAGATTTTCAGAGAACAGAGCAATACATTTCCTAATCATCAATCATGATGACCAAAATGCAGATACCAGAAGTTTGGCTGCCCCTCACACCAGAGATCTCCAAGAGGCGATCTCCTCATGCGCTGTGACTTTAGTTTTAGTTTTTACTCCTTATAACCAGTGTTGGGAGTAACGGCGTTACAAAGTAACGGCGTTACTAACGGCGTTACTTTTATCAGTAACGAGTAATCAAAGAAATGACTGTTTCCCCCGTTGTAACGCCGTTACCGTTACTGACAATAAAATGCGCCGTTACTTGCCGTTACTTTCTACTAATACGAGAGCGGGTAGTTTCGCCGCCTGTCGAACAGAAGGCCACGGGTTCAATTCCTCGTCCTGACTAACTAACGTCACTACTTTAAACTATAATGTATTACTTTTTCAAAGTAACGTGGCCAACAGACAATGATAGATGAAATTTGACAGCAATGTCCACACTGCAACAGCAAAAATATGTGCATTAATAAGAGGATTTAAGAAAAGAAAAAAGTCATCATAAAAATTACTTTCCCCAGTAATTGAATTACTCTTCTGCAGCAGTAATTAAGTAGTAATCAAAATTACTTTTTTACAGAAGTAATTAGTAATTGTAACTTATTAGTTTTGTGAGTAATTGGTCCCAACACTGCTTATAACTGGACAGTGTGAACTGAAATGAACCAGATCAAGAAATCCAACAGTGCAGTTTCCCGCTCAGCACTCAGAGCTTCCTCTTTCTGTGATCCCTCCCAACATTTCTTCCATTTTCCCCTTTTTTTTTTTGGCTTCTGATCTGAGGTTTTCTTCCTCCCTGCCATGAGGGTTCGTTTCAGGGGTGGTCTTTTTTTTTTTTTTTTTTTTTTTTAAATATAAACAGTAGGCCTGTAAAACCCTTTGCAACTGCAACGACGGTGAACATCTCTAAATAAACCTGAACTTGAAACCTGAACAGAGAACAAAGCAAACCTTTCCTCTCTGGTACAAACGGCACAGAGTCGGTTTTACAAGACAAAACCAGCATCGGTCTGATGCTGGTTTTACTGGGCTGACTGCAGAACTGCCATTTTTCTGACACTGTGACACTTAATATAACTTAACAAGAAAATTATTTTAGTTTTTGTCTGTTGCTAATTTCAGTTAAGAAAACAACAGCGAAACGATTATCATAAGACATCTTTTTTTTTTTTTTTTGAGCTGACTTCTTTTAAACCTGCATTTGTTCTGCAATTCTAGCACAAATGCATCATGGGTATTGGACATTATGGGTGGAAAATTGGGCTGAACAATCGTAACATGGCCAAGTGCGTCGCAGAATCGACTTTTTTTTATGTAATAAAGTAAAATCTGTGACAAAACATTGCAGTAAATGCAGAGTTACGGTGCTACAGAGACGCTCCGCCTTACAAACTGCACTGTTCAGATGTTTGTTTGGTAGAGACGCCAGCAAGGACCATCATCTGGACAGCTTTTTCAGTGACAATTAAAATGCAAAAATGATCAGTCCTGCTTAAATTGTGAATCCTATCAGAACATCTGTAATATTAATCTCAGTATGATTTTTTTAAGCACAGCGTCTGAGCTCCACAGCAGAGCCGTCTTACTTCTTGATCTGCTCCAGCTTGCTCTCCTCCGCTTTGATGTAGTCCTTCAGGGAGGTGACCAGGTCCTTCTCTGTGAACAGCAAGTCTGTCATCTGGCCTGGGAACACACACGCACACACACACACACACACACACACACACACACACGCACAGAGCTACAGTTACCATTACAGTGCAGCATCAATGAGCCTCTTTCACAGCAGGTGTGTTTGGAGCGGTGTCTTTTCCTCCCTGGGTCGGGTTTGTTCGTTTGTCCGTCCAGGTGAGAACAGAGTCACCTGAACTGTGGAGGCTCCCAACAGCAAAACACAGACGCCTGAACCAGCCAGAGCAGCTCGGCTTCCTCCAGACTGAACTGGAGCTGGGCAGCGTGGACAAAATCAAACATCACAATACGTTTGACCGAATACCTCGACACTAATATTGTGATGATATCATAGGGATGTGTGCTGGTGAAATTCACACACAAGGATATAATGAACCAAGCAGCTAGAAACAAATTAAAAATAAATAAATAAATAAAAAAAAACAATAAAAAATAAATAAAATAAAAAACAATAAAAAATAAAATAAAAAAACAAAAATAAATAATAAAATAAAAAATAAACATTAAAAAAAAAAAAAAAAAAAAACAGTAAAATATCTGAAATCCCAGACGATATCTAGTTTCATCTCATGATATCTATATCTCGCGCTTCACCGTTTTTGTATTTCTTATTGTATTTCAAACTGCATTTTTGTATTTGGTTCATTCAGGTTGACACTGTGCAAATAATTATGTTCATTTATATAAATTCAAAACGCCCAAATGTTATATACACAATAGAAAATCCGTCCCTCTCATACGTGACACAGGAGACAGTTTTGCACCAAAAACCTTCACCAACTCGGCCGCTCGGACACCGCAGGCGCCGTCACATCACCCGGAAGACATAAAAAAATCTTTTTTTTTTTTTTTTTATAAAGATCTACAGAATATGTTACAAATAAGCCTCATGGACTTTTATTCGTGGAAATAAATACGTCCAACATAATTAAGTTTTGGCACAGAGGTCTTCTTATTCTTTCCAGAAATTACAAAAGACAAAATGAGTGAATCGACTGTTTTGGCTCCTTCCTATAACATGAAGGACCTGTCTTGTCTCTTCTTCTGTGGTGTTCAGACCAGTGAGAAACAGCTGAAGATGAGGCATTTTTAAAGTGTTGTAAAAATGTTGGTGGTGAACGCAGCCTCAGAACAACACGGGACACGTGACGGAGGAGAGCGACGCCTCGGCACTGAGGCGCTATCAGGAGCAAAGATCAGACCGGCGTGCTTCCAAAACAAGGGGCTCCCTGGGAAGTTACACACCACAACGCTGCAACAACACGCTTGTATTTTCTACACATTTCTCACAAGGTTCAAACCCACAGAGGACTGAATGGGAAAAAAAAACAACAAAAAAAAACATGGGAGCGGAGAGGATTTACTCACCGATGGAGGTGAAGAAGTCGTTGTGAGCCGAGGAGACGGAGCAGCAGAGGAGGACGTGGATCAGCACACACCAACACACACGGCTCCGAGCCATCTTATCTTTACGTTATGCACCGTCTGGAGTGTAAACTGCAGGGAGACAAACGACAAATTAGAGCTGGAGTGTCAGGAAACAGTGAAAACACCGAGTTGCCCAGCATGTGACCCCAAAGTCACAGAAATTACAACTCAAACTAGGCTCTAAGAGCGGAGAAATTAAGCTTTTTACAGCCACACGACAAAATATTGGACTGCAACTTGTGTTAAACTGCAGACTTCGCATTTTCTTTTCTTTTACACACTTTGCTTCTTCATTTTAACAGCTCACTAGTGGGTTATGCAATGTAATTCTTCATTTAAAAAGGCAGCAGTGTTTCCATGGTGTTGAACAGATGAGGTGAGCTGCAAGCGCACTGATAATTTCATTGGTGTTTTTGAGTCCCGTGATGGTCTAAATGACGTTTCAGAGGCTTTTACACCCCTGATGAGGATACAATTATGGGGCCAGAACACTGACTGCTTTTTTTTTGGTTGTTGTTTTGCATGAAAATTCTCAAATTCAAGATGCTATATCCTGACAAAAATATTCACAAGTCTTAAAAAAAAAAAAAAAAGGTATCCACCATTTCCACGCCACATTACTAGACAGCTCCTTTCAGTTATGGACTCATAACGGTATTATGAAAGTAAAAAAACCTTTATCTTAGCAGCACGTTTCCCTCTTTTGAAAACTGCACAATAAACTTAATCAGCCTCAAACGCATTTCCTCTGATTTCAACAGTTTTGCAACTTTATCAGATCTAACACCAGCACCAATCTGTGTTTTCTGCTGATCCTTCATCTAAAACACACAACTACACGTCTTTCTAAGTGGACACAGCCCGAGATTTTCTAAAATCCTCTTGGGAGAACCACCTGAAACTGGAAAACCTTAAACCGGGAAAACTCAGATTCACTTTACAGGGTTCCACTGAGAAATTCTGTAAGACTTGGCAAAGCAAGAAATACAATACCTCAGCTCAGTGTTTGATGTCAGTTTCCATGTAAAGCAGCTTAATATCTTGTGAACATGTGAACTGCACATGTACTGTATGTGTGATTGTTTTTAATGCACGTTTGTGTATGTAAATTCTCTATTTTTGTCATATTTTGTATCGTTTACATGCAGAGCTTACTGTTTGAGTATCAGCCTTCATAAGCCCATGTCACCTGAACCTCAACAGTAACTTTTCTCCTGCTGGCTGCTGGAGAACTCGGCGCACCACACACACACACACACACACACACACACACACACACACACACACACACACACACACACATCAGGCTGAGGTGCTGAACGTCATGCATCAGCTAATGCATCCAAGTGCAGGTGGCTACAGGCTGTGCTGAGGTTCCTGATGCATATTAAACACACACACACACACACACACACACACACACACACACACACACACACACTGCCAGGCTGAAGACGTGATAACAACCCGTGGAAGCGAGGACGCGACATCTTCATCCAGGCGGCGGCGGCGGCGGAGAGGTGGTTTTCCCAGACAGCAGACATCTGGCAGAGAGGAGCGACGGAGCAGCTGCAGCTCCCGTCCACAGCTCGTCAAAACACACACACACACACACACACACACACACACACACACGCCGACCTCAACAACAGCGCGGTGAGAGTTGTTTCTGTGCGGGGTGCAGTGCTGCCAGAGGACACGCTGTGGTGCGGAGCCAAAGCGAGCCTGGCAGTTTGTCTTCCAACACATTTCACAGCAGAGACGACAACAAAGTCTCTGCCAAACGGTGAGAGACCTTCTCCCGCTCAGCTCCGTGCAAATCCTCATATTCTCCGTCTCCAGACGTGCAGCTCTGTTTATAAAGTGCGTCTGAGAGTTGGAAGTTCACCAGACCACTGTTTGTCCTACTTTTTTTTTTTTCTTTTTTTTTTTAAAAACCAAATTCACAAATCAACTTCTATTCAACCAGACAGCGAACTGCTCTTCATCTCCCTCAACACCAGCACAGATCAACTTAACGGAAAATTTTAAAGTTTATCTCCCTTCTGAATAAACATCCCGTGTAGAAGACATGGCGATGAGTGCGATTTAAAAACCTGGCTGCCGCGTTTCAGCTCCACGAGCCTCCATCAGGGTGCCAAGAGGTCAAGAGGTCAATTTACTTTTTAAAGATTCAGACACAACAAACTCTGGAATTCTGATTCTCATCTGGTAAAATTATCATCCTCCCTAATCACTCCTACAGAAAACGTTTGATATTTGAGAATATATTTGCACTTTTCTTTCATTTAATCTTACACTTTCCCATCTAATGTAATGTTGCATTTATAATTTCATATTTTTAATTTAGGTGAAAGGCCTCACCAACCCTTCAGCTTTCTGCCTCTCCCTGCAGTTTACTTCTTATTTTCTTCATGTTTGCTGTTTTTACTTGTGCAAAACAAATAAAAAAGAAAGTTATAAGACGAGGATAAATATCGCTGGAATTTCAAATGGTTAAACATTGTAAAAGCATTTTTACTGGATCACAAACCCTCCACTGACTCTACAAGGATTGCATCAGACTGTAAACTAGTCTACGTGCTATTTTATGCAGGGAAAAATCTCCGCACACACTCCTACACATCATCAATCTATGATTCTCGATGCATTCCAGGCATTATAGTCTGATGACGCGTTGCAGCGAACTCTTCGTGAACCCGCTTTCCCTCAACTTGATCTTCGTCTATTTCTCCCTCAGTCAGGAAACTCTTTGGTTTCCCACAATGCCTTTTTACAAGGTGTGTGCAGCCACACTTGTATTTTTCAATGACTCATCCTGACTTTCCTGGAAAACCCTGCAACCCTCAAAGACTGCACGGGGCTTTCATGGCCCAAACTGACACTGAAGGTTTATTTTCATGCACAAAATGTACAAGTATTCAGTCTCTGCATGTGATTTTTATGCTTTGGGAAAGTAGGAGAAGGAAAACTTGCTGCAAACACATTTTGTATTGCTTTTGAAGTTTTTTGTTGTTTCGTTTTTGCTGGAAGTTTTTTTTAGCTCATCATGGGAGACCGAAACTGTCCACCAAACTGCAGGGTGATAAAAATCTTAGGACACACACAGTCTGGAGAAACTCTGCAATACACTTTTCACTCCCAAAAACACAAACATGACAGCACAAGCGCAGGAAAGAATGCAAAGAAAGTCGCCCTGCGTGTCGGCTGTATTCCAGCCTGTGTGTGTGTCTGTGAAGCTGCGTGGCGTCCGAGGTGTGTGATATTTAAGTAAAGAGCAACGTCGGCCCTGATGCGTCTTGATGATGCGAGCTTCAGGAATGCAGCGACGCCGCAGAGATGGACGAGCTGAGCTGCGGTTTGCCTAAAGACAAAAAAGTCAAAGTGGATGGAAGGCAACTTGTCCTGACATAACCCTCTGACTGCTATAGGAATGTGTGAGCCAAGGGGCGAAGAGCTGCCACGTCCCACCAGAGTGTGTGTGTGTGTGTGTGTGTGTGTGTCAGGATGAGTGGGGGACAATTGGAGACCCCCCCTCTCCCACAACATCTACTCAGTCTCAACTGAAACGGTTTACAATGTATTGTTAACCCTTTGAAACACTCAAGCCTTTATTTTGAAATTTCAGGTTTGAACAAAATTACCTTTTTTTGTGTGTAAATTTTTTTCTTTCATATTTTTAAAGGACAATTTATGGTAAATTTCTCATAATTTAATTTTAAATATGTAATAGCTTTTTGTAATTTTTTTTTTTACTAATTTTAAGGTGATGTTTTACAATCTTTTTATAATTTTTATGTGTGCAAATTTTGGAGCAGTTTTTATTTATTTACTATTAATTTTTCGCTACTGTTTTGATTATTGCCTAGTGACTTCCTTGTATTTTTTTTTTAGATTTTTCTTTTTTGTTGTTGTTTTTTGAGGAGGGGATTTTGTAGCAATTTTATAATCATTTTCTTGTGTTTTATATTTCTGTGGGTTTTTTTCTTTTTTATTTAATTTGGAGGGGCGTCATTTTCAGAAAATTTAATAGTCATTGTCTTATGTTTTTTTCTTACAATTTTAAGGGTAAAGCTGAAGGTTTTAAAGGATTAGGAGAGAAACACGAGCATAAAAACAGAGACTTGCAAACTGCTGCATGTTTGCCACCAGTCAGGATCCGCAACTCCTGATCCGCCAAGAACTGCTGCAGTATCTAAACATTACAGCACTGCACATGCATCACATTATATTATATAACATGACAACTTGTTCGGGGGCAGTTTGAGCCGCACACGGACCCGTTTTAAGACGTGAAAGTCGCTCAAACTGGCTCAAAGTTGGGGCCTAAGCGAGCTGCTTGAGCGAAGCGGAGGCAGACGCGCCGCTGTCCGACTTTCCAGCGGCTCCCGTTCAAATGTCAACTTCCAGTTTGGCCAAGAAGCGGCAACAGGGGGGCGAATACAGGCGACAACGACAGAAAATAGGGAATAAATCACAAGTTCTGTTTGATTTTGAGCTGAAACGACACGCAGCGGGGCTGATATCCGGCTGAAACCCGCCTGGCTGGTCGCGGCGCTGCGGTCTCCCCCCGGAGCCCAGCGAGGGGCAGCGCGCCGCGGACTGCCTGACCGGAACAGCCGAGGACATTTCTACATGGACCCGCGTCCGCCGGCGGCTCCGGTCGGTTTAGCCCTCATTTCCTAAAGTCTCAACCAAACAGGCAGGCAGTAAGATACGACACAGGGATTTGTTTTGTTTTACCGTGTTGTTCCTCACGGTGAAGGGGGAGAAACCGCAGCTCCCACGTCGTTTACGCACAGTCCCCCGATTCCCAGCTCCGCCAGCGTCAAGCTGACCCATATACACCACGGGACATCCGGTTCACACCTTCAAAATAAAAAGAAATGGTTCCTTTTTGGCGTAATACAGGGTTGCCAGATCTGTGAGACAAAAGCAGCCAAACAGCATCTCAAAACCAGCCCAAAACCCGCCCAACCTGGTATAAAAAGGGCCCAAAAATCAGCCCAATACCAGAACTCAAAATATGCCTATAAAAATCCATATATGTTGCTTTTAAAGTCCAACAGCATTGCTATAATTGCAAAATGCACTATAATATCTATAAAATAACATCATAAACATTAAAGGCAATTTCCCAGGCAAAGGCAATTGAAAATCATTTCAGCTCACCTGTTAAACTGCTGGCTGTCTCCAACATAAAAAAAGAACGGGAAAAAACTCCATGAACTTGAACTATTTACAGCGCTGTCCAGTTTCTTTTTAGACATGTTGAGATCCCTCGCCCCGGTCCCTGTCATACAGAACTGTATTGAACAAGGCCACAGTTATGCTACAGGTCTGCCCAAGCCCAACCCGCGGACCAAATTTGTTACCCGCGGCAACACTTAAAAAGTAGCCCAATTTGGCGGAAAAAATGCGGACTTGGCAACCCTGGCGTAATACAAAATACTAGAGCCCACGGACGGGCTTTTATTTTGAAATCCACCATTTAACCCTCTGAATGACCTTTTTTTTTTTTTTTTTTGTAAACAAATATTTAACTTTGGCCCATGAAGACGCATTTTTGGCTGGAAAATGCAGACTCTTAGCTTAAAAAAATAGACTATAAAAAAACAATTTATATTTTAAAGTCCAGATTGGCTCGGCATTTTTTTAGACAAGCATCTGCATCCTCCAACAACAACAAACATTTGTCTAAACAGAAGTGCGAATCACCAGAGGCCCCATGATACAATATTATACTTAAGTTACAATACGATTTTATCCCAATTTTAAATATTTTGCAATATACTATTGTGATAACATGTATAGCGATTTTTTTTTGTTCAACTGCAAATTCTGTCCCCAGGGGAAAACTTTGTCAACATTTTGTTTTATATAATAAAATAAAGTTTTCACTCGGTTTATCTCACTTTCTGTTGCAGCAAAATGGAACAGCCTGACCAGCTCTGTCAGAAAAGTTGCGTCGTAAATTTTGCATCGATCCTCGGTGATACAATATCGATACTTAGCGTCCGTGTATCGATACAATATCCACACACAAAATACCATGATACTATGCTGATTTTCTTCACTGTAGCACTAGGGTTCACTATACAATAAGAGTCTGCACTAAGTGAAACTGCAAGTGTTTTCTGTCCAGATGGGTTATGTTTGGTTTACTGCTGATGTTTTATTGGTGTTGTAAAATACTTCAACCTTTATTTATAGTCGAGAAATCATTGGGGAACGAGCCTCTTTGAACAACAACCAAGACATATACTAATAGAGATGGTCCTTGAACAGAAAGTGTGCCGCTGCACAAAAAAACAAAACAAAACAAACAAACAAAAAAAAACAACCAAACATAAATACATAAAAATTTGAATATGTAAAGCAAGTAGAGGGCCCAACTATGAAACATCGCTTTGGGCCCCAAAAACAGCCCTGATCACAGGTAATAAATGTCCAGGTAGAGTGATAGACAGAGTCCAGAAGTTTAAAAGAGGAAGAAGATGTGTGTCTATGAAAACTGCCTCAACAACCCTTTTTCTCTAAAATAAAAAATAAAAAAATATATATTTTATTCCTGTATAAATAGCCAAACATGTGCCTGAATCAGCATCCAGAGTTATACATGTGAAATCTGAACAAGTTTTTTTTTTTTTTTTTTTTTTTTTTTTAATCAATGAGGATATCCCACATTTTAAGTTGCAAGTGTAAAAAGCTCAGGGCTTAGTGTAGTATTGATGTACAACATAAAACACTCACTCACAATAAATGACCAATGTCAGACCTTTATTTTGACAATGTGACTGAATGGAGTCACATCCTGCTCTGTGTCACTTGAAACAGCTGATTGTTCCCCTGAGAGCCTCTTTAAGGCTGCAGAAACACAGCAACTACACCACTTCCTATGTGTGGAAAACACCTGATTTTCAAAGTAAAAGGCATCACAAATAAATGTTTGAGTGAACGTAACATTTATTAACATGTTGAATTTACTCATTTAGATGATGTTATGTGAACCTCTGTGGTGAGTAAAGAAGTTTACTCAGCGTAATGAGTCTAATTTCTGAAAAGAGCACATCTCAGTTCGGAGCTGAGGTTAGGTACATCTTCAACACGTTCCAGGAGTTGTTTTGTAATTTACTTTTTGTTGTTGTTGTTGTTGTTGTTGTGCTCACAGGTCCTCAAAGTGCCTTGCCTGCTTCTGGTTCAGTCTGTGGTTTCATTATTAAATTACTTATTTTCTAAATTATTTGTTGAAGTTTTTTGTTTGAGGTGTAGAAGACGGACCAAAACTCACTTAAAGGGGCCTGAAAACAAAGGTGAGAAATCAGTGCACAGATTATTTAATTATGGAAAACTATGCAAATCTCTGCTCACTTCTGTCCCAGCTGCAGTGAATCTATACAAATCAGGCCTGTAGTTTTAAACGTGGGGTTCAGGGACCCCCGGGGGTCTGTGAGGGGCTTGCAGGAAGCTCCAAGCAGAATGAGAAACTGTTTAATTTCATTATAATTCAATAAACTAGAAATTGTTACAATACAAAAAAATATGCATGGTACTTTTAACATTTTTTTTTAAGCTCACCACTTTGAATTTATGACCACTGAGAAATTTCATTCTTAAAATCAAATATGTATTTTTATATGAGTGTCTTTCTGGCAAAATCAGTTCATGTGGGGGTCCACAGCTTAGTGAAAGTCATTCTGGGGGCCAAAATATTCACCTAAAGGCTTGAAACCCCCCCGCTGTGGCAGATACAGCCAGTCTAATTTTAACCTCTGATTATATCGCCCCCATCAGGCCAATCAGTGTATTTTTTTTTTTTTTTAGTGCTGGAACATGAAGACGGATCCTTCCTCCATGTTTCGTCAGTGTCTGAGGGATCACATGTGGGACCTTTAACACACAACAACACACACACACACACACACCACAGCAACACCCTGATGTTAAAATTTATTGGAAATCCTTATTAAACATTGACAAACAGTGCAAAACAGACCGTTCCGTTCAGCGACATCCTCTGTCTGTTTCGGGTTAAGTCTTTGGTGGAGGTGTCACTCATATCCTCGGGGGGAAAAATAACATCACTGTACATTGAAAAACAGATACAAACCCGACTGAGTAACCATTGAATCGTATCAAACAGCAATATTTACAACACATGGTACAAATATCATACACAAATTGAAACTGCGGCTGTTGGTCGTGAAAATCCGGGTGGTTTTCGACGCGGAGGCTGCAATAACTGTACATTTCATCTGAAAGACAGAAAGGATCTCGAAAGTGTGTTCATGCATTTTGGGTAGCTTGTGCAAAAATAAAGTGTGCAAAGTGCGTGAAAATGTGTGTATGTGTGTGTGTGTGTGTGTGTATAGGTGTGTATGTGTCAGTGTGAATGCTGCACACACCCACATACATACTGCATGTGTGTTTTTATACAAAACATCCTGAGGCAAAGGCTGCACAACTGAGGGGAAACAACAAATCGCCCGTACAGGGGTTTTAAAGGAAAAATCCAGCCTGTTATTATCAGTTATAATTTACTGCCCTACGTTTCCCAGAATGCTTTGCAACCACCACCAGAGGAGGGGCGTGAACTTGTCGTTGTCAATCAAAAGTGGGCGTGTGGACATATAAATAGCTTGAAAGTGCGATCAGTCAGCTGTGGGCTTTAAGATCTATCACTGCGCTCACGGCCCTGACTCAAAACCCAACTTGTCTTGTCGCTGCAGTGCATTCTGGTATATTGAGGCTGCAGCAGTGCATTCTGGTCCATGTGCTGCTCCTGCGTGGTTGTTGAACGTCGGTGCAAATTGGCAGCTCTGGAAAAGAAGCTCCTCGCTCTTTGATGGTGAGGGGACCGGCACCGAAACCTGACGTTTTAGATCCTGAGATATTTTCCAGATCTATCAAAGTGAAACTGGAGCTGCTGGGAACACGTGGATGCGACGTCGCCTCGTCTGCGACGGCACGGTTAGGGTCAGAAGCAAGAAAAACACACCACCTGGCGACAAGATGAAGCTGCAGAACGGTATGATACATCAGCAGAGGAGCCGAAGGAGTTCTAGGGTGGATTTTTCCTTTAAAGATCGCAAACACTTTCCGTCCCGACACCGAACTCATCCTCACAACGCGTTCTCCTGAGGCAGAGAACCTCGGCGTTGATTCCTGCCTGTTACATCAAACCCACGTACTTTATCAAACCTGTCCCTCCAGTTGTAACGACGACAACTGAGGCCTTGCAGAACCGCAGAAAACACAAACCAGCGTCACCACTTTAGCTCCTGTCTGGGGTCAAAAACACAAACTGATCGGAGACTCCTCCTGCGTCCCGTCGACGGAGGATATTTGCACACACGACGTTCACTGTACAGCGCTCCTGCTCCTGCAGCCAGTCAGGATATCTTACAGCTGTTTCGTGCACAGCTCTGCGCCGAGGGGCTGAGGGGCGGCGGCCGGATCAGTTTGGGCTTTTTCAGCAGCGTCCCTCCGGTCCTCTTGGTGGCGCCGTGGGTCGCGTTGGCGGTGACCGAGTAGGAGCGTCCGTGCATCATGCGGGCGTTGAGGCCGTTGGCCATGGAGAAGGACTTGAGGTGGGACTTGAGCGCCAGCGGCAGAGGGAGCTTGTCCACCAGGTGGACGGGGGTGCAGGAGACGATGGAGCGGCAGCACAGATCCTGCAGGCTCAGAACTGCAGGACAGACAGAGGACAGAGCCAATATAACATCAATCTGAACTCCTAAAAATCTAAAATCTAAAAAACTTGGACAAACAGAAAAAGATTAACGGCTGCTCTGACTGATCAAACAGTGCATACGAGGGCGACCCTGGTTTTCCAAATAGCAGGAATCACTAAAAAACCCATTAAAACCCATTAAAATCATTAAAAAACCCAACATGTTTCAACCAGTGAAGGTCTTTGTCAGAGTTTTAGAAAAGATCCAACTAATCAACTTTATTCTAAAATGAGAAATCCACCGTTTTTGCTCCTGCAGTCTCAGCGTCAGCACTTTGCCCTGAAACACTTTGCTCAATCAAAAGTCGTCACTTATGGGCGATTCCCTGGAGGCTTGGTGGCCCATCAGAGCAAATTCTGACTTTGGATGATATTAGATCATTTTTAAAAAGGAAAAAAAAAAAACACTTTTGTATCATCTTTTGTTTTGTATCATTAACTTTTGTATCATTTATTTTGCTCAAATATAATCATAATCATATTTTGAAACCATCAAGCTCACGAGTTCATTTGCCACAGCTGTATGGATGTCTTGGGAGAGCAATTTAATTCATTTAAAATGCCCCAATTAGTACATTTAGATGATATTCCACAAGAAGTTGTGACTTATAGTGACTGTGCAGCAGCTACATGCAAGTGGAAATCCACCATGAAATTAAAGAACACACATATTCAATGTTTTTTTTAACCTATTCATAATCAAATATTAAGTAAATGTTATTCTTACTCCAAGCCATGCAGTTCTCTATCAGCGCCTAAACAAAAGCAGCAATTACAGCAATTACAGGGACAGCTTTCACTTTTAATGAGTGGTTACACAGTTGTCTCTTTATGCATTGATATATATAATTGATATTTAGATTGACTGCTATGCAATCATGTCTGAGTCAGCTGAGTATTACCACATCACCACTTTAAATAAGCAAAATCAGCCTGTAGTCTTTACACATACTGAAAAATTAACTTCATGTGATGATTTCTGTATTATTTTCCCTCTTTCCTCCTGCCTGAGGAAGGACAATGCACCAAAATGCTGCATAAATAAAATATTGTGGTGGAGATGGACATGTATTTGCAAATTTCCATTTACTTTATTATTATTTTCCACCCTAAAAATGCCTGTAGCCTGTATGATAATGTTTAGGAGCTGAACTCTCCACAAGGGGGCAGCATCATCAAAAGAGACACAGGTGGGGATTTGTTTATGTGGCAACACGCCCCTCACAAATAGCACACACTGTATAAAATGTACACACACTCAGACACACACACACCTTTGTTGGGCCTCCAGAGGCGCTCCATGCCGTGCCTCATCAGGACGATGCGGGCCAGCTCGGTGAACGACTCGGTGATGTTGAAGTTGCACAGCGGGCTCACCTCGAAGAAGGTGACGCCCAGCCGCTCGGCGTACACCTGCGCCTGCTCCGTGGTCACCTGCCGCTTGTAGGCCAGGTGGAGCCGGTTCCCCACCAGGATCTTCGGCACCCCCGGGGCATGCTGGGTAAACGGGAGGATATGGGTAAGCTGGGTTGTGAAAACAAACGCCTGGCAGTGTTAGAGCCTCACACAGGAAACAGCTGCTGCAGCATCACGAACATCCAGCATCCACCCTGTCAACGTTATGTGACTGTCCAACATTTATTTTTATATATGAATCACAGCTGAAACGATTAGACAGCTGACAGAAATTAATTGATAACTCTAAAGTTTGCCTTCTTTTCTCTGTTCATTAATATTTTTTGGGCTCTGATAACTGGTGTTAGACATTTAACAGTTTTAGTTTATATATGAAATGATAAATTAATTAACCAAAGCAGTAACTGATTGATTAATCGACCGTGAAAATAATTTGAGTATTTGAGTATTTATTTATTTTGATAAAGAAATCAGGGGACAGTACATATTAATAGGCACTTTCGTGTAAATATGTAGGATTGTAGCGAGCAGCTAATTTCCATCCTTTGTCCCTGGGCAGGTTGATGTTATCATTGTAATCAATAAAACAAAAATACACTACCAGTAAATGGTGCGAGGTACAATAACAATAAGAATAAAGAATACAGTACATAACATAACATAGACAAACAATAACTCATGACAGACCAAAAATAGGGTGTACATTAGATGTTAAAGTGCTCATCATCAGTAACAGAAATTGAATGGCTGTAATAAAACCCTGAGATCCCTGAGAATGGTGGAAAAAATCCAACATTTTGAGGGCATTTGCAGCCTGAAAATTCATCCTGACTCAACGCTGCTGCTGGTTAGAGTTGCTCTCAGAGTCGCAGTCCTGTTTCACAGCCGTATTGTTTGGAGTGGATGTGTGGGCTGCTGTTGTGAATGTGGCTTACTCATTCAGACAGAGAGGCCTTACATCACTGACTGACGGATGCCAAGATGAAACATGAAGTATGGTAAATAAATGTGAGGCTGAAGTGAAATAATCACTTCAGACCTGCAAGTTAAACAGATTCTTAAAGGAACGCTCCAACATTTTGGGGCAAAATAGCCTTTCCTCGACTTACCCAGACCGAGACAAGATATTCAATATCATTTTCAAGTCAAACTTCAAGTCTTTATGCTAAGCTAACAAAAAATGCTACCCATAGGAGCTGAACCACTGGATGTACAGAGGTGAAAATGGTATCTAACATCTTGTCTCAGTTTGGGGAAGTTGGAAAAAAAAGAGTATTTTTCCCAAAACGCTGAAGTATTCCTTTAAGGGATTAAGAGAAACCGCATTAACACAGCTGGATTTCTGCTGGAGAAACCTGATCACTGTACCGTGCAAACACTTACTCATCTTTCTGAGCAGCTTTTTTTTTTTTTTATGTTTGTGCTTTTCTTTTCTTTTCTTTTTTTTTTTTTATCTTGATTTATTAACTGGCCGGTGTGTGGACGTCTTGTCTCAGTCCGGGTGTCAGAAAAAGGCTATTTTGCCTAAAACGTTGAAGTATTCCTTTAAGACTCTGTGTATTTCCCCCACAGGTTAGGTGTAGTTCATCACTGACCTCATCGATCTCTTTGATCCACCTGTCGATGCCGTCGAAGGACCAGCGGTTGGTGATGTCGTAGACTAGAATAACGCCCTGAGAGCGAGAAACGACAACAAAGAGAAGAGAAAGGACGGGAGGAAGAGACGGGGTTAGACTTTCACATCTGAACGAACAAAAATAATCCCTGTCAATCATCACCTCAGTGCCACTAGCAGTGTGTGTTGGTGTGTGTGTTGGTGTGTTGGACAGGGAGGTGCCAACAGGCCAGTATTTTTTTCCTAGGATGGTGATATTACATTTTGGGTGGCCATTTCATTCGTCGTCACTGCAGGAAACAAAAATCTCTGGTGTGTAAATATCTCATGAAAGCACCGGCAGTCATCCCCACAATATAAATATTGAGATATTTGGTCAATGATATGATATTTGGCTCTGTCCATATCAACCAGCCCTTTTAATTAAATTGTGGATACCTGGCCTGGGTTTGGGCAAAAATTTAGAAATCATGCTCAGGTTTGGCTCAGGTTTTAGTGAAAAATTTTGGACCTGCTGTCTGTTCTGTGCAACTTCCTGTACAGTGCCGGAGTTTACGTGACGACACTGAAGGCAAGACGAAGGCTAACTTCAGGCTCTAAGTGTAACCTACACTGCAAAAACACAAAATATTACCAAGATTATTTGTCTTATTTCAAGTCAAAAATGTCTTATTTCTAGTCAAAATATCTCATTACACTTAAAATAAAACATGATCACCTCAGAAGTAAATTGTTTTTAGACAAATTTGCTTGTTTCATTGGCAAAATTTGCCAGTGGAAAAAGTGAAAATTCACTTGAAATAAGTGAAAATTAGCTAGAAACAAGAAACAAATTTTGCCAATGAAATAAGCAAATTTTCACTTGTTTCAAGCAAATTTTCACTTGAAACAAGAGACAGTTGTATAAAAACAAGTTACTTCTGAGGTGATCATGTCTTATTTTAAGTGTAATGAGATATTTTGACTAGAAATAAGACATTTTTGACTTGAAATAAGACAAATAATCTTGGTAAGATTTTGAGTTTTTGCAGTGTAGAGATGGAGGCCGAGCTAAATCTCAGGCTTAGGTCGGGTTCACACAAAAATGTGATCTGCACTCTATACTAAATGGGCAAAGTAATATAAAAAAAGTAATGGGTTTCAAGGGGTAAAAAGTAGCTGTTTGGCTCCGCCCACTGTGATTTAATCAGCCAATCAAATTATTTCTCCCTCCAGAGCCGCTCTGCCTCTGAGAAATATTTGCATAAGTAAAACTCCAATCTGCAGTGGAGTGAAAGTGAGAATGACTCAGTTATTTGTAGTGTAACACACACACACACACACACAGATAGAGAACAGTGACGGCGCTTCATATTGTCTGCCCACACTGCGGTCACAGTGGAAACCAGGCAACACCACTCGGTTACTGGAGAGAGCGCACACCGTGGTAATCAAATAAGGATTACACACACACACACGCCTGTGCAAATGAAATTACTCCGCGTGTCCGTCAAGCCACAATTTAGCTTTTCTCCAAACGCAGCGTGAGGCGCGTTCAAGTGACTCAGAGCTGTGGGTGTAAAATGTGTTTACACGTCCAAACACACACAGGTTAAAACAACACTCGGCCGGAAAATAGGATAACGAGCGCATTAGGTTTTCCATTTTTCACACACGCTGTCCAAATGAGTTTCCTCTGACAGCTACACATCATTTTTCAAAGTAAAAGCCACGACCTCAGGTTCATCCTAAACCTCTGAAATAAAGAGGATCTGTTCTGTTTGCATTTGGCCACCGAGGGATTAAATTACCAGGATGTGTTGTAACTTGGTTTGTTAATCCAGTTAATCCAGTTTTTCAGATGGTGCGCGTCTTATTTTGAAGTAAAACTCTTCATCTACCAAGTAGGGCTGGTAAAACAGCAAAAGAAAGAAAGAAAGAAAAAACACAAGTAAGCTCCGCCAACACACTGTACTTTTTCAGGAACACACACACACACACACACACACACACACACACACACTCAAGACTGAAGCTCAGCCTTTAGCCTCGCTGTAGCGAAGGTGTCACTGTTGCCATGGCGATATCTATTCTGCACACAGTAATGACCAGGTGAGTGATGACAGCAGCGCAACTTTATTCACAAAAATAAATAATAAACAAGCAAATAAATAAATAAATAAATAAATAAATGTGCCGGGAACAAAAGGAAGGCATGCGAGGACGTTCACGTGTGGGCTGTGTTTCTTCACACTTCCTCTCACTGTGCAGTCCTGCTGGGAAAAACAACAACCCAATAATAATAATAAAAAAAAAATATACAAAAAGAAACAACAAGCCGAACCCGACGAGCTCAAACTGAAGGAGCTGGAACAAACAGAGATGAAAGAGACGCACTCCTCAAAACATCTCCACCTCCAGGAGGCTGGGATCCTGAACCCAGACCACTCCACAGTCACACACACACACACACACACACACACACACACAAGACGTTTAAACCAGACCAGACCAGAGGAGAGGAGAAGAGACTAGCGGTGTGTGTTGAAGGCCGTGAAGAAGGAGGAAACACAAACAGCGAGGTGTTTCTTTCTATTTTATCTTTATTTTTATTTTATTTTATTTTATTTTTTTTATTATTATTATTATCGTTATTATTATTATTATTTGTATTTTTTATTTTTATTTTTTACTTGCACGGAGTTACGTACTGGAGTTGTTGCAATTACATTTCACTGCTGCTGTACCTGTACATTCATGCATGTGACGAATAAATCTCGAATCTGAATCTGAATCTGAATCTGTGTTTTCTGCAGCGTCACAACGATCAGATTCATCAGGTGGAAGTTTTGTCTGTTTTGACAGCAAAGAAATCTGAATCCACTCACTATTAATACTCTGATATAAAGATAACATGACAGACAGATAAATAGATAGATAGATAGATAGATAGATAGATAGATAAACAGATAGATAGATAGACATAGAAAGATAGAATGATAGAAAAAAAACTGACACAAACTCACCGACTGACTGACAAACTGACTGACAGACATTTATTGTGAAGGCCAGCCTTCTCTATTTTAAAAGCCTTGTTTTGATAGGTGTGTTTTTTTAGGGGTGGGACAGGAAGTGGTGTTCACCTGCCAGCACCCCCACCCTGTGCACCCCCCACCCCCCACCCCCCCACCTCTCCACCCCCGTGTCGCACACTGAGGCCTGTTTTCCACAGGAAACCGGCCCGGCCCGGCCCGGGCGGTGCTGGTGTCTGTCCTGCTGCTCACATACACACACACACACACACACACACACACACACACACAGCTCCAAAAAAAAAAAAAAAAAAAAAAAAAAAAAACATGACTCACCGGCTCTGAGGCCACGTTTCGTTTTACTGCTCACAAATAACAGCAACGATGTCACATGTCACACAAAGCAGGTAAGAACATTTTGTACACTTAAAATGCTGCAAAACAGCAAGAAGAAGCAAAATGAGATGTTCAGTGAGTCGACTACGAGCAAAGCTGTGACTTTTAGATATTAACGAGGAAATAAAGTAAGAGATATTTACATTAAGGCTGATGGAGTGACTGAACAACACCAATAACGCAATGATTACTTCAACACTTTCTACACTTTCTTCATTTGTGGTTTTCAAAACTCCCTTTCCACTCACTTCCTGCAATTTGGAATGACGGGTTTTATTTTTTGAGATATTTTTGACGTCTTATTTTTAACAACCTGAAGTTTTTAGCTCTGAAAGCACACAAGCTGCTGATTCTAACAAAGTTTTGAGTATGTCGGGTGTTTGTGCTGTAAAAGTATTAAAATACAGTACATTCAGTAATGCAGTGTGCTGCAGAAAGGGAGGAGACACTGATTGGAGATGATGAAAATTTCAATCGAGAAGTTCATGAAGACCAAAAATAAACCAAATATCTGTTGAGATGTTTTTTTTTTGTTTTTTTGTATTGGCAAGAAAAAACGGTACCTTAAAAGACAGTTTCTCACGTGGAGGAGACGGTCCTACAGGCTAAATATTTCCTCCTGTTACCTCAAAATGCCGCCTAAATGCTTAGAAACAGAATCGTCTGCTCACACACACACACCGCACACACACACACACACACACACACACACATTACCTGTGCTCCTCTTGAATAGGATCTGAATATGGTGCAGAATCGCCCCTGGCCAGACGTGTCCCTGTAATGACATGGACAGGTGTCAGAGGTCACGTATACAGAGGTCAAAGGTCACATTTAATCCCACAGCTGCTGCCATTTAAACTCACAGAGCCCTGCAGGTCTGGGGCTGCAGGTGAAACGTGTTTTTTTTTTGTTTGTTTGTTTGTTTGTTTGTTTTTTGTTTTTTGCTCAGGAAGCTCCCTCGCTGAGTGAATTGATCAGAGCTGCTCCCGTTCTCTAAATGTTCAGGAAAGAGACCGTGCCGTCCCACAATTCCTTGCAGCAGCGACCTTTAAAGCGACGTTCACGTTTCAAGGTGTTTGCTGAGTTTCGTGCTGGTTCTTGAGTCTTATAATCCTCCTAATCAAAATATGAACCACAGCACAGGAGTCTGTCTGTCGGGGAAACAGATTTCTGGCCAGATGCTGTTTTTTAATTCCTGCTGGAAACTTCAGAACGATGATTCACACGGCGGAGGATCTGTAAGCCTCACATGTTAAACCTGCAATCTGACAGGAATCTAACAATTATTTTCACACAGTCAAACACGCTGGGATTCATGAGGGTTAATCTGAGAGGACAGGAGGGGGAGGGGGAGCGGCCGCTCTTCATGTGACAGCCGTCTGGTTTCACTTTTGTGCCCGGTGGCCTTTATTCCTTTTTTTAATTCCAACCTTTTGTAATGAGGTCATATTTTTAACAATGTCCACATTTATATCGCCTGCATGAATGATAAGATAAGAAGATAAAATGAGCTTTTTGTTGTTTTTTCTTAACATTGTAGTTTTTTTTACATCAGCCGTCACACTTTCCTGAATCCTTACCAACACCTTGACCTCATGACACCACGGTCAAGGATGTCATTTTTTTTTTTTTTTGACTATTTGATCACAGACTAGCCTATGCATTTAGTCTTTATTTAAATTCAGGTTTTTTAATGCCTTTTCCACTGTTTACACAATGAAATACAACACAACACGTTACAGTAAGTCAACAAGAAACCAACTGAAATAGATAAAAAGAGGGAGATGGAAAAAACAGAGGGTACAAAGCACCTTCACCAATAACGGGTGTGAATATTTCCAGTCCTTTATGTTTCTGTCTTTATGGACATTAAGACTTTCAAAAACCTCCCTTGGTCATTATTAGTTCTTGCTTTTAATGATTCAAAAGAGGCAATGTCCGTCATCAACTTTTTTTTATTTAACTTTTTCATCATAAACAGGCTTTGTCTGACTCCAGTGGGGAAAAATAATCCTCAAAGCACCGATAAATCCTGCTAGTGAGAGTCCAAATTTCTGTTTGGACATCCCCGGTCCCATTTAGTCTCATTTAGTCTTCTGACCTTTACTTTACTTTCTGTTGCCTGTATCTTTGGCCTGACAGTGCTGCGGTCTTACAGAAGGTGAACCAACGCCGAAGCTCGCCTCCGTCCTCCCTGTGACATCTCTCCTCCCAAAACCCCTGGACGTCCAGTTTGGGAACAGAAACGCCACAGTGCCGATTTTAACCTCAGAAAAACACAACCCGGCTGGAGGAAAACCCTTCCCTGCGATGATTCAGACCTTCACGGTGACTCATGATGGTGCTCGTCCCAGCCGCTCCTCTCCTCCGGGCCGGCGTCCCTTTTCCTCTCCAAGTGGAGTCCAAACTTTTCTCTCTTGGAGCTCGGTGGTGATGTAGTGGCTATGAAACGGCCTCGCTCTCCCTGCTGGGCCGCGTGATGGATGGAGGATTCCTTCGGCGAAACCCTCGTAATGTTTTTTATGTATTTATTTAACCTTGAGTTAACCAGGGGAGGCCTCACACAGAGCCGCGCCCCGGCCAACAAGACCACGCTCTGGACTTTTCACATATAAGGAGCTCCAGATAGAAAAACGTTTATGTGTGTGTTGATCCTGTGAGTAAATATACTGTCCTCTGTCCCCCGCCCTTTTTCAGAAAACACAGCCCTGCATTCTTGCTGTTTTTTTTTTTTTTTTTTTTTTTTTTTTTTGTGAGCGTCCAGAGTGAAAAACAAGAGTGTGTTTCCAAATAACATTCTCCAGAGTTGAATACCAGAGCGATGTTTGGCTTGGCAGGCCGGGACGCTCGCTGGCTGCTCGCCCAAAAGCTTCTGACCGGGCCCCGGGACGAGGCAGCTGCCGGCCCCGAGAGTCAGCGCGCAGAAAACGCAGGGAGGATGGATCAGACTGGAGCCGACGGCGAGAGGCGGCGGCGGCTGCTGCCACGGCCGGTGCCGCGCTACGAGAGGCGGCGGCGGCGACAGCGTGAGTTTGGTGCAAAGTGTGACCCCGAAGAGAAGCTCGGCTGTTGTTACCTCACAGAGTGTCAGAGTCATGTTAGCTCAGTGTGTTCATGTGTCAGCACACACACACACACACACACACACACACACACACAGTGCAGTGCCCTCTGCATTTCTGTTCCCTAACCAAATTATTTGGGGGCCCTTGCATTTCACAATAAAAGATTTTATTTCACCCTCTAAAAAAAAAACCTCCCCTCAGTTTTTTTTATTTGGGGCAATTTTATAGTGATTTTAATGCACTACAATTTAAATATATATGGATAATGATTATGAATATAGTTTTATGTTATTTTCTTATTTTTAAATGATTTTCTGGTATTTTCTAGTCTGTCAGTTTTTGTCAATTTTCTGATTATTTTCTTGTTATTTTTCTTGTTTTTTTGTTGTTAATTTTCTTGTGTCTTCTTACTAATTTACTAATTTGTGTTGCAATTTAAGTTTAGATATATGTTTTTTTCACCATTTTTTCTGGTATTTTCTAATCAGTCTGTTTTTGTTAACTTTTTAATTATTTTATTGTATTTTTTTTTTTTTACTGTTTTACTATTTTAACTATGTTTTTGTTGATTTTTTTAGGCTATTGTCTTGTAATTTTTTACTATTTGTGTGTGTGCTAATTTCCCAGTCATTTCTTGTATCTTCTTTCTATTTTCTTGCTAATTTTCAGGTCATTTCTTGCTCATTTGACACAAGACGTCAGTCCAGCATCACTGATCTGACGTTTGACTCGTCCATTTTGATAATTATAGATACAGTTTTCTTCTATTTTTTCTTTTTTGCTCATTTTTCTTGTCTTTTTTTTGGCTGTTGTTAATTTGCTCGGCAGCGTGTCTGATCTGCTGAGCGGGCCCGCCGGCTCTGCACACGTGCACCAACACACACACACACACACACACACACCCTCTGCTAAAGAGCTAAAGCGTCTCATCCGCTTACACATCAAACAACGTTTCAGATTAATAATTTAATATTGACTCGACTAAAAGCAAAAGCGTTCTAAAAATACCTCAGTGAGGCGAGGCTCACAGCTTAGAGCCACGGATAAGAGATGTGGGGGGTGTGAGGGTGTGAGTGTGTGTGTGTGAGAGAGAGAGTGTGTGTGGGGGGCTTATGTACTGTACATGTGAGCAGCGCTTTAAGTCAGAGCTCCATATTCCCGTCCACATCCTCTCTCTATCTCTGCACTTCCTGTCTGCTGTGTGTCTTTTTTTGTTTGTTTTCTGCTATTTGGACAAATTCTGTCAGGGAAATATTCAAAGTCGAGATGTTGTTGTTTTATAGCTGCAGAATCACATCAGACAGAAAAGATCTCCATGTCTGGTGCATCATTTCATTCACATTTCCCTGGAATCCAGCAGCTCATGTTTGGGATCTTTGGAAACCTCGGGATCTCAGCTAGAATTTCAAAATAAAGTTCTGCGGGTCTGAACAAAGGAATGACAAACCCACCGACGGAGGAGCTGGAGCTGAAGACCAGCGGAGAAACACAACCAGCTGCTTCATTAATACGCATTGTTCCTTCTCAAATAAACAATACAATAAGCAAGCAAGTAAGTAAGTAAGTAAAATAAATAAACAAGTTAGTTGATTTTAAAAAAGCACTGGAAAAAATAGTGGAATATTAGCAAAAAAAAAAAAATCCTGCAAAACAAGTACAAGAAAATTACAAGAAAATTAGCAAGAAATCAATCAATCAATAAAAAAAATAAAAAAATGAAAAATAAAATAATAAAATAAAATAAAATAAAAACAGTACCCATAAAATAGCAAAATATTTTTAAAAATTACAATATATCCATATTCCTGATTATTAAAATGATATAATTAAAGGTCAGCTCAGTGATGCTGGATCAGAGTCAGATTTTTTCTTTTTAAATGTTTGTGTGAACGCAGCAAAAACAGCTAAAAAAAAAAAAAAATGCCCGCTGTCAACGTAAATCTATTAACTGCAAAAGAAAAAAGTAAAAAATTCAAGTGGCTGTAAAAATGTAGGCGTCCAGCAGAAACGAAACGCCGAAGCCGATCCGTAAACTCACTGCATTTATTTTGAAAAGTCAATATGAAACCCGAATGAAATGAAACCAATTCTTTGGAGTGAATGAAACTCTCTGGAAACGTTTCCCGGAAAATACTTGGAAAGTCAGGCACAAACATGGCCGCCGCGGCGTCACCTGTGAAAGTCTTTAAAAAATAAACAACTAAACAAACAAACAAATGAAGGGAAATGGGGCTCACATGCTTCCTGTTTACTCTGTGTCAGTGTTTCTGCTGCGTAACTTCACAGCCCGCTGCCCATCTGTGACCCAATTTCACACAATGAGCCTTTCTGCTGCTAATCAGTCGACCACGAGACGATGCGGAGGAACGATAACGAAGGAAAGGGGAAGCCGGGCGGCGGCGCTGAGAGACGAGCGCACACGTCCTATCGGCTGGAGTCACCACGCAAGTATGTGAGCGAGGGAAAAAAAAAAAAAACTACAGTGAAGCACGGAAAGGCCTGGCTAATGAGCTAATGAGTGTGTGTGTGTGTGTGTGTGTGTGTGTGTGTGGTACCAGAGCTGCAGCTTGACTCTTCGTCCGTCCAGCAGGATGGTGGTCGTCTTGTAGTCGATTCCTGAAACAAAGTGGACAAAATGACACTTTTAAATATTGAAACCCGACAAAGACAGAAAAGGAAACGAAGAGGAATTAAAAAAAAAAAAAAAAAAAAAAAACATCCAGGGCGACTCAATTGTCTGGAAATCTTAATATTTCCAAATTATTTTTCCATGTTGAAGGCAGCGATGACACAAGTAGAAGGCTTTTTAATCATTTCAGAGAATTTCATCTTGGATTTTTTTTTTTTTTTTTTTTTGTTATTTTGTATTTTACCCCGCAAAAAAACCCCAACAAACAAAAACCTCAGACCCTCCTTCTGTTTTTATCTTGGTTTCATGAGCGGAGGGTTGAGTCACAAAGACTTTTTCACACCGAACGAATGAAGCAAAATCTACAGAAATGACTCCACTTTTCTGTCCTCAATCAGGCAGAGGCAAAAATGGAGAGAAAAAAATAAATGTAAAAGTTGAACACACACACACACAGAGACACACACACACACACACACACACACACACACCTGGTTTCTATCTGCAGGAGCTGTTTTTTAGTTTTTTTAGGTGTTGCACGTCATTAACAGAAACAGACTCAGGTGTGTGTGTGTGTGTGACATCGAGAAGAAATCACCTTTCGACCGCTCGCTCGCTTTAGATTTGATATAAAACCAAATTGACCTTATTTTGAATACCGTGAATTGACATACTGCAGGTTTGACGCATGCATCAAACAGTAGTGCTATATATTTATTGGTTACAAGCCTTTTCACTCACTCACTCACTCGTTCACTCATTCACCTGCTGCGACCAAACTGAACCTGGACCTGCAGTCAAACCAACTCATCAAGTTAAGAGCCACAAGCTACAAGCCCGTCCCTCTACACGATCATTTGGCTTAAATATTTGCTTCAGAAGCCATGATACTACACAAACTGTGTCTGAATTTGATTAACTCTTCATCGGAGAAAACTTTCACACTCACTGCTGGTGGTTTTGGTTTTGGCTCTGCACCAAAAAAGCATGAAAATTTTTTTTTTTTTTTTTTTTTTTTAAATGAATGCTCTTGTACTTGTTTCAGTTCTTAATATCTGTGAATATCTGTGTGTTCGTCTTCAAATGAAACCATGAAACACGTCCAACATCACCTTTGACCTCGACCAGGGATCAGATCCTGTGTGTGCGTGTGTGTGTGTGTGTGTGTGTGTGTGTGTGTGTGTGAGTGAGGCGATGAGCTGTGAGTGCTGACGCGATGCCACACACTCATTCCTATGAGAGAAAGAAGGAAAGGAGATAAGGAAGGAAGTGAGGAGAGGACACAAAGACGGACAGAAGGTTGGCATGTGTGGATTTCAAATTTCCGTCACAGTATGTGTGTGTGTGTGTGTGTGTGTGTGTGTGTGTGTGTGTGTGTGCAGGCTGTGTCGACATGAGGAGTTAAAGCCCAAACACAGCAGAGGGAGAGAGGGAGGAGGCACCAGATGATGAAATCCACATTGGATCTCACCCAACGGCCGTGAGTCATCCACCACACACACACACACACACACACACACACATACACACAGACACACACACACCCCTAAAGTGTGACTTCAGCTAATAATCACATTCCGAGTCATTTTATTTGCCTTCACAGCGCATGTACTGACACACATATGGCTCAGATATAACACACACACACACACACACACACACACGTCTTTTCACGATTATCATAATTACAGTGCAGCATTGACCACACTGTGAAACACTGACTTCAGAGCTGAATTTCATAAAAGCTCAGCCTTTACACTTCAGTCTTTTGCAAAGCTGAACTTCTCAGCGTCACCTCTAGGGGGCGTCAGGGTGCCGGCTGCAACAGTGATATTTTAGCAGAAAATGAATAATTTTGAATAATATAGTGATATTCAATGAAAGCACAATGCAAGTGGTGCTAATTATAAATGTTATAAAAACAGTGTGTTTTTAAGTGTTAAAAATGTAATAGTTCATATTTTACTGATATTTTGAATTTGTCTCTAGATAGATAGATATATTTTTTTTGCATTTTAAGTTGCATTATTTTGTGGCATAGTTTCATTTCATTTTCTTATTTGATCTCAAAGGGACAGTGTACAGCTCAAACATATACTGTATGTCACTACTTGATGCCATATCTTGCTTTGTTTTTTGTTGATACTACAATAAATCTGTTTTTTGAAGAATAATTTGATGTACTTGCATTATTCAAGGTATTTCCTCTAGTTTTAGACCTTATTTTGAGTTTCTAGTGCTTGTAAAGCTACTTTGATGGACTGTAGTGGAAACAGAACAGTGAGCAAAGAAATTTGGTTAGAGAATTATTGCTTTTTATTGCTTTTAACAGCATTATTTAAAACATATGAACATGCTGAGGGCTCAACACTGTACAGCAAGTTTCAAAGGAGCGTAGGAGAGAAAGAGGGAGGTACAGTCGTGCCAGACAGACATTTGTTCATGTCCACTCCAGGAATTACTCTCTGAAATTTTGCTGTTTATTGTCTCCCCCACTAATGAGATTTTTGCCCCTGGTTCGGACATAAAAAAGAACGCCTGTCGGGTTCGGGTCGGGCTCGGTCACCGTGCTCCCGTCTCGAGTCGGGTTTGGACAAAAATACACGTCCCGATCTGCTCTCTAAACCAAAAACACACTGTGGAGGTGATGGTGTTATGTCGACTTTTCCATCCCTGCCCAAAAACGCCTCGCCGCCTGTTCACCCTTTAACCTCAAACCTCCAGGAAACCCCTGCCTGAACTTAACCACGGTGCAGCAGCGGCCAGCAGGGTGCAGCAGCGAGCGGCGTGCGTCTGTGCAAATCAAGTCTGCCGGCTGTGATTTGGCAAGTCCCGTTTCTACTTCGACTGCAGCGTAAAACCAGCGGTGCTTGTTGTGAAACCGCTGATAAAACAGGCAGGGCCGCTTTCCTGCAGCATGTAAAACACACCAAAGTGATCAATCACTCAGTGTGTTAGGTGTAAAAAAAAAAAAAAAAAAAAAAAAAAAAAAGGTTTAAGGGAAGTGATGAGATCTCAAAGTGATGTCTTCAAACCCCAAAACACCAAATTTATAAAGACTTGAATGGAGAAAATGAAGATAAGTGGTTTTAGTGGATGGATTTTTACTGGATTAATGATCCAAAAACTGTCAATTGATTAATTTCCTGTCAGCGTATGAACTGATTCATCGGCTAACTGATAAAAGCAGCCCTCCATGTTGTGTTTTTTGTGATTTCTGAGCTCCTGAAGTGGCGGCGGCGGCGGCGGCGTGTGGTGGATTAAGCTGCAGCCGTTTCCTCTGACAACAGATTAAGAAAGTCTCATCCAGCGCAGGAAGCTTCCAACCAAGACGGCAGCGGATTTACTGGAGAAGTTCAGACATTTGTCCCCACGCCCACCGCACACACACACACACACACACACACACACACAAAGACACACACACACACACTTGAGTCCATCACCGATGCCCAGTTATTCAAAACATCCTCTGTAGGAGCGCTTCCTGTTTCTGTGGGCGTCGACTCTGATTCACTGCTAACCGCCTCTACCGCTCTCTCTCCCTCACACACACACACACACACACACACACACACACACACACACACACACGGTTGATTAGCTGCTAATATGAGGCCGCTGTCACACTTCTCTCCTGAGGGAACAAAGGCAGCGAGCGGCTCATCTCTTTTATAACAGTAATTATCAGGAGCTGTCGGCTGGCACTGCGCGCACAGACGGCCACAAACACAGATCACAAACCCTCAAATGGATCACAATAAAACACAAAACACTGGCATGAGAGAATGTGTTTCATTAAAATACTAATATTTATAATTTAAAAGCACAAAATTACATTCAGTACAAACTGATGTGATCGTATTTTAGGCTTTTAGTGCCATCAGCATGGGCCTGACCTTTGACTGAGACCAGATGTTGGATTTCCACCTCTGGACGTCCAGCGGTTCAGTTTCCAATGGGTAGCATTTCGTGTTAGCTTAGCGTAAAGACTTGAAGTCTATGGGAGTCGTTAGCCTGGGTCTGCCAAAGTGAAAAAATAAACCTTATAAATAATCCACTGTGTGAATCAGACGGCTTCAGAGCTGCTGTAAGGTTTATTTTTTCCACTTTGACAGAGCCAGGCTAACGACTCCTATTGACTTCAAGTCTTTATGCTAAGCTAACAGGAAATGCTAGCCACAGGAACTGAAACCACTGGACGTGAAGACGGTATCGAAATGAAATTTTGCTCAAAATGTTTGACTATTCCTTTTTTCCCAACATGCATCCTGTGAAGATCCATCATACTCGGCCTCTGATTGGCTGGAATTTGTTGCCGTCGTTGGTTAGATTGGTTAGGATTAGGCACGATCAGGGTCAGAGCAGCCAATCAGAGGCTGAGTTGGGGCGGATCTTCCTAAAACGTGGGTGGAAAAAAAAAATAATGCTTGCAAAAAATGTGATCAGGCTCATTGTTGTTGTTGTTGTTGTTTATTTTTTAATCTACAGTTTAAATCTGGCGAGAAAAGCGAGTCTAATTTCAGAGTAAATGTATTTTATGTACTACAAATACACAAATACAAGCTCTTAAAGTATTTTGTACATGTTATTTCTGTCCTGTGCAGCAAAACACGAATCGCAAAACACTGAAAAATGAATTAAATCCGTGTGTTGAACACATTTAATGAGACACTACAACACCGACGCTGCTGTGGTGCTTTCAGCGATGGCTCTGCTCCTTTAGTGTCTCTCTCTCACACACACACACACACACACACACACGCGCGCGCATGTTACATAAACGCTCTCAGCGCCTCACCGTGAAGAAGTGCCTATTAAAGTGAGTTACAGTGAGACAGCGTGAGAGATCCAGAGGGAGAGCTGCTGTCATGTTACGGGTGACTGGCTTTCTTTCTTCTGGAGATAACACACACGCACACACACACACACACACACACACACACACATCGGAGTCTCTTCTGTTGCGATCAATGGAGGCTGAAAAAAAAAAAAGAAAAAGAAAGCCGTGTGGTTGTGTTTGGTGGCGTGACAGCGGCGGCCTGTTCGTCCCGTCAGCCCGACATGACGGACAGGCCGACTGTCATCTTGACCTCAGGGTGCTCTGTGTGTGTGTGTGTGTGTGTGTGCACGGCAAAACTGCTCCAAAAATAACACTTTTATGACAAATAATTAAAAAAAAAAACAAGTTCCAGTACCACTTTTCATACATGTAATTACAATTATTTGTGAAAGTACCATCACGTTGTGCGTTATTGGTGCTGATGCTGGTAAGGATGGGAAGACAAATTGACCACGATGAATTTCCCTCATCGGGATAATCATAAATTGTGATAATCGTGAATATTCTCAACATGTTAGCCCGGCTCTGCCAAAGTGAAAAAATAAATCTTACACACGCTCCACAGTGTGAATCAGACGGCTTCAGAGATGCTGTAAGGTTTATTTTTCCACTTTGACGGAGCCAGGCTAACGACTCCTATAGACTTCAAGTCTTTATGCTAAGCTAACACGAAATGCTAGCCACAGGAACTGAAACCACTGTGTGTTTTTTGTGTTTTTTGGTGCAGATACTGCCTGCTGGTAGGGATGGGAGGATAAAACCAACCACGATGAATTTCTATTACCTGGATAATCGTAAATAGGGATAATCGTGAATAATCTCATGACTTACATTGTTGTAGTGTTTGCAAAAGTCTGAATCTGTTCTTGTTGGTTTTTATCTAAGACGGATCTTCACTAAAATAAAGATGCGTGCTCTGTCTGTGATGCAATAAAAAAAATGTTCCTTAACAAGAAATAAGGTGATGTGAATCCAGTATGTGTGAAGCATATCTTGATGAATATTGAGATGATATTGTGATTCGCGTTATTTTGACCAGGATACTCATGAAGTGAAATTTCTGATTCGTCCCTATGTGACAGAGCTACTTTCCAATTCAAAGAGGAAAATAACAAGAAAAAAGTTATTTAATTCCTCAAAAAAAAAAAAAAGTGTAGCAGGACTTGATTTGTATCCTAATTCACTTTGTTGCTGTTGGTTTCTGTGCTAAAAGTTATATTTTGGGAGCTGCTCTGCTATGGAGGTGACTGGAAAAATACAAATACATACCTTTTTTTTTTTTTTTAACTTTATTTAAATTATTGGTGTGTGATTTACAATACAAAATGCCAAAATTGCCAGTAACATGCTGAATCCCACTTATGAAGCCCATTGAGGCTTTTTATGCAATTCTGCCTCACATTTCCTTGCCAAAATTATTTTTTGTCTTCATAAATTTGTGGATTAGCAACTAATGAGGATATTTCCCCAGCACTCCCCAACACTAAAGGTCAGTTTTACTTTAACACACTTAAAGGCTGCTTTTGGCCGTTTGGCTTTGAGACTCTAAACTCCGGCTTCGGCAGAAAGTGGAGGGAAATATTTTAATTCTTAAATTCAAATCAGCTGTCAGCAGATGAGCCTGAATCAGGGCCGTGAGAGCGAGCCGGCTTACGTAAGGCCTCGGCCTCCAGCTGGAACCTGGCCGTGTTTATCTGCGGCTCCGCTTCACTCTGTACATTTCAGATGTGGAGCTCACGCTGTTTTCTCAGAGCGGTATGTCCCGACCGGGCCGCTGCAAATCTGATCTGCTGCAGGAAACTCAATATTTTTCCTATAAAGAGGCGCTGAAGGAGCGGCGCTGCTGCAGGAAACTGTTTTTGTAATAAGCGCTCCAGTTTGGGAGTTGAAACGAGGTTACAACTTCCATCACATCACAGACGAGCCGAAGGGAAAAAATCTCCCCGAGAACTCCCGCCGATGTTCAGGCTACGACACGGTGAGAGGAGCTGCTGGTGACGAGGCGACGTCACGGCCAGATGTTTCCAGCTGCTCCAGTTTGACATCAGGAAAATGTTTCAGGAGGTAAACGAAAGGTTTTGGTGTCAGTCGCTCACAATCAAACAGTGAGGAGCTTCTTCTTTCTAGTTTTGCCATTTTTCACCGACATTTAACAACCATACAGGAGCAGCACATGGACCAGAATGCACTGCTGCAGCCTCCATAGATTAATAGACAGGAAATTACTCAACTGCATTCAGAATGACAGATTTCTGATAGGATCGAAGGCAGATTTTCCTTTCTAGAAGTAAAACATCTTAATAAAAACGGAGGTGATTTCCAGTGTGCAGAGAAACCCTGGCAGGGCTCGTGGCTCTGAGGCTCCACTCATGCTAATGCAATGTAATGTAATGTAATGTAATGCAATGTAATGTAATGTAATGTAATGCAGTGTAATGTAATGCAGTGTAATCTAATGTAATGTAATGCAGTGTAATCTAATGTAATGTAAGCTGCTGTGGATAAAAGCCTCCACCAAGAGACATAGCGTGTTATTCACTGCATCTATTTTTAAAAAGGGCCCATATAGGAAATCCAGTTTTTCCTCCATTTCTGTGCAGCACATACGTGCACACATATGTGCACACACATACGTGCACACACATACGTGCACACACACATACGTGAAAGATTCATGAAGGCACGGCCAAAATAGATTTTATTCAAGTGGTTCAATCTAAACATTTCCAAAGCTCCAGGCAGTTTCAGAGCGAGGCTGTTTCTTCTCAGCTGCGACTGAACGTCTTTTATAGAAATATATAAATTATTTCTCATACATGTAACTCCATGTTTCTTTTTTTAACATGGGATCCGATGGGAAGTGGCTGGCGTGGCCGCTCTGGTGGAAACAAGTTCAGCTTTTCAGAGAAACAGCCAGGTGATGTCAACCTTTTTATTATTATTATTATTATTATTAGCCAATCCTAACCCTGTTGTCATGGTTACAATGTATCAACAACCTCACCTGCCATTGTTTTTTCCATATCAGATCAAAGAAGCTCCTGCCAGTACCTTTTCTCAAAAAAAAAAAAAAACCTAATCGCAGATGAGAGTAAAAACCTCCTGATTGGCTCTCCTCACTAAAGAGCCTCTGAAATCCGTCCAATCAGGCGATTTGAAAACATTTACACTGGAAACCGTTCACCAATTTAAATTCGAGGAGCCGCTGCGACCGGCCAATCAGGGTCCAGCATTGTGACGACAACAAATAAACGTCTAACTGAGCTCCATTTATTGATACGGAACAAAAACCCGACACTTTCCGCCTCTGGATCATTTAAAAACCTGATTTCATGTTTTTATTATTTTTTTAATTCGTCAGTTTGAATGTATCTGCTTATTTGTACATTTCATTTTTACTTTGGCAGCATAAACAAGGGTCTTTCCTTCATTTTTTTTTTTTTTGTTATCACTGCTCCATTTGAAAACCATCACGTCGGACGTCGCTGTGACGCGGAGCAGGAACAGATGTGGAGACAAAACTGGATCTTTACACATGAACTGATTTGTAGGACGTCGTTTGCAGAATCCATCTCAGACTGAGAGAGAGCAGCCCGTCGCAAAACAAAGAGCAAAAAGCAAAATACTGAAAAAAAAAAAAAATAAAATGAGACTGTCGACATAATAAGCAGCCAGGAGGTCAAAGTTCACAGAGAGAGTGATGAAATATGCCTGAAATGACGGAGAAGAGAGAAGAAGAAAAGATGTGAAACTACACAAGAGCATCAGAGGGAGACATCATACTGTGTGTGTGTGTGTGTGTGTGTGTGTGTGTGTGTGTGTGTGTGTGTGATGTATAGGAGTTATTCTGAGAAAACTGCAACAGACCAGTCCAACCTACACACACGTTCATGTTCCTTCCATCACGCACACGCACACACTGACACACACACACACACACACACACACATGCATGCATGCACACACATACACATACACACACATACATGCACACACACGTTCCTCATGCTGCCTCTCGGCAAAAATAAACAGAAACGTGCACCCACAGGCGCGCATGTGTGCCTGCATCATTGACATGACATCTCTCTCTCTCTCTCTCGCTCTCTCTCTCTCAAACAACACACACACACACACACATACATACACACACACACACTACACACACACACAAAACATCTTGGGGAAGTGCTGTTACATAACAGGTTGGGACAGTGAGGCTCGCTGACAGGCATCAAAACAGACTGCAGCTACCAACTGGGGGGGTGGTGTGTGTGTGTGTGTGTGTGCGTGCGTGTGTGTGTGTGTGTGTGTGTGAGTGTGTGTGTGCAGGAAGGGGCGTGTCTTCTTAGATAAATATCAACGGAGTGGGGAAACGCTGCAGCAGGGGCCACATCAACACACTCCTCCACAGCTCAGGCTCATTAAAAGGTGAATTAGCTCTTTTTGTCAGAAATGATCAGACTCAGTGGATCTGATCTGTGTGTGTTTGTTTCATCTAAAGTGATGGGATCAATATCAGAACTTATAATATAGACAATAATCATATATAGTAATGTCCATTGTGCACTGATGCAGCCTGTGTCCTCCTCATAAATCTTCTCCATTGTCTGGTTGCTCCTTCCTGCTGCACAGGAAGTGATTTATTTTACATTTCCTGTTTGTTGGGAATAAATAGAGGAGGGAACGTGGCCGTGAGCTGCCAACAGAGAGAGAAAAGAGAAACTGAAAAACGGCGCCGAGCTCGACCCCGGTGTCTTTTCTAGTTTCTTGGTTCAGCTGAAAGTGACTGAGCAGCAAACAGCAGCTCTGAGGTCAGTGCTGCAGGTCTCTCTGCTGTCTGAAGCTCATTATCAGGACAGTGATGGTGGCCTCCATAGGGGGCGCCGGCGAGCGTCCGCTCTGCTTGTCCCACACACAGGGACGCTGCTTCACCTCAGGGAGCTCAGATGGAGTCCTGCTGTCGCCGTAGATGATCTGCTCGGGAGCTTTCACTCGGTGCACGAGCACACTGCAAAAATGCAAAATCTTACCAAGATTATTTGTCTTATTTCAAGTCAAAAATGTCTTATTACTTGTCAAAATATCTCATTACACTTAAAATAAGACATGATCACCTCAGAAGTAACTTGTTTTTAGACAATTTTCACTTGTTTCAAGTGAAAATTCACTTGAAACAAGTGAAAATTTGCTTGTTTCATTGGCAAAATTTGCCAGTGGAAAAAGTGAAAATTCACTTGAAACAAGTGAAAATTAGCTAGAAACAAGAAACAAAATTTTCCAATGAAACAAGCAAATTTTCACTTGAAACGAGACAATTGTCTAAAAACAAGTTACTTCTGAGGTGATCATGTCTTATTTTAAGTGTAATGAGATATTTTGACTAGGAATAAGACATTTTTGACTTGAAATAAGACAAATAATCTTGGTAAGATTTTGAGTTTTTGCAGTGCAGATCTGTTTCCTTCCTTCTTACCTGGAGAATCCTCCATTAGAACAGCAGCCCACCAAGGTGAGACACACCTGGCTGTTAGAGGGGACGGGAGACGGCGCTCTGATTGGTTCACTGCATGTTACACCCAAAACACAGCCAGGATTCATGAAGACACTCAGTATAAGCCTTTAGAAAACAGTAAAAGTGGACTTGGACCCTGAATGCACCTGTGTCCCGCCTCCACTGTTTGATTGACAGGTGATGCAAACTAGTTGATCAAGTGGGATTATCTCATCTCACCGGCAGATTTTTTTAAAATTATTTTCTTTGAATAAAAACAAGATGTGAACACTGAACAACAGATTCAGACACATTCCAAACCCACACAAAGGCTCTCCATTAACATCTGGCCCTTTCACGATTCTGTAACGTGAAATTAAATTGAAATTAGCTCATTTCCAATCCCAGTCTGCCCGGCTCCCTCCATGCAGACCCTTCCAGTAAAAGCCGAGCTAAATCCCACCAGTTTGTCTTCTCTTCCTCTTTCCTGACACTCAGGTTTTGAGCCGCCGTGAGTCTCTCCTCTTCTTCTTCTTCTTCTTTTTCTTTTTCTGCGTCCATCTGTTCGTCTTCCACCTCACGACCATCTGCTGCCTCCACCTTCCCTCTCTTCATGTCTCTCCAGCTGGCTCCCCTCGCTGTTCATGCTCATCCTCTCTTCCTCCTGCCAGTGGTCGCTTTCTCAGTCTTCTTGAGGTTTTTCCGCTTAGATTCGACCTACTTTTCCCTCGCTCCAATAACCGTTATTTAAAGTCGGTTTGGGAGATATAATGAGGAGCAAAGCAGGAAAAACCCAGAAATGATGCACATAAGAAACAATGAACAAGTTTTCCCAACGCAGGGAATTAAAGGACGAGGTGGAGGCAAACAACGGCATTCATGTTGTGGTATTCACCTCCGCCACCTTCATTTACAGAACGATATGCTCTGAAAATTAAGATTTTCCATGTTAAATCGATAATATCTGGAATAAGCCTGGAGACAGAGACATTATGAACTGAATCAGTGACTCACCTGGAGCCGAGGCCCCGCAGTCATTATGAATTTGCCAAAACACATAAAATATGGCACATATCAAAGCTGCAACGATTATTGTCATCATTTCAACGATGAATCTCTTTTCTATTATTTGATTCGCTATTATTTGATTTGATTGGCTAAACTAAGCGCCGGCCGGCGCTTAGTTTAGCCAAGGAGAAGGGCCCGACTTTGAATGCTGAGTTAACAAACCGAAAAATAACACAAATCCTACTCGTTCTGCCTTTAAAGACAACAGAAAACTGTGTTAAATTATATTAAAAAAAAAAAAAGTACAACAGGTAACACTTAACAATAAGAGTACAACAATTAAAGTTAGTTAATGCCGTAATGGTTAATTACCTGTTAGTTAATGATTATTATGGCATTTACTAATGTTAATAATATCTACAATAACCCTTAAATAGCATATAAATGAATACCTTAGCATGAACAGCATTAGTACAGGATTCTTAGACACATTAGTTAACGGTTAGTTAACTGTTACTTAATGTTTATTACCTGTTACTTAATGTTTATTACCTGTTACTTAATGTTTACTATCTGTTACTTCATGTTTATTACCTGTTAGTTAATGTTTACTATTTGTTACTTAATGTTTATTACCTGTTACTTAATGTTTATTACCTGTTACTTAATGTTTTCTATCTGTTACTTAATGTTTATTACCTGTTACTTAATGTTTACTATCTGTTACTTCATGTTTATTACCTGTTACTTAATGTTTACTATCTGTTACTTCATGTTTATTACCTGTTACTTCATGTTTATTACCTGTTACTTAATGTTTACTATCTGTTACTTAATGTTTATTACAGCATTATCTAACGTTCATTGTTGTACTCTTATTGTAAAGAGTTACCGGACAATTTGATTTGTGTTTGATTTTCTGTTTCCAAAAAGGCTTCAGTCTGCATTTGCACTCGTCCAACCTGTTGTTTCCTCGTGTTTTTTGAGTGTTTATATTTGAAGATGCAACACTGCCGCCTAGTTTATCTGTCGGTATTCATGTTACGCTTTAACTTATTTATTTTACCGGTACCTACTATGCACTTTAACGTGAACGGTGCTTTTATGAAATGTACTGCTGTGGTGGGCCGATGCTCACTGCTACTTGCTGTTACTGGTGTGTTTTATGTGTTTTTGTCCTTTCAAATGTGGTTTGTACGATGTCTGCTGCAAACCAAATCGCCCTTTTTGGGACAATCAATAAAGTGAAGTGAAGTGAAGTGAAGTTCATGGAGATGTGACGGTGTTTTTTTCTGCTGCAGCTCCACTTTGTGACCTGGACCGATGAGCGGGGGGTGTTTTTATTTATTTATTTAAAAAAAAAAAAAAAAAAATCTCCTGTTAAAATGACTGTGGGTTTTAGTCCAAACACTGAAGTGAAGTCTGTTGAAAAACAATAAAAAATAAAAATAAAAAAATAAAAAAATAAAACACAGTTAGCCAAGGTCACTCCACACACAGAGAGGAGTGAGTCAGCCTCTTCTGGCAACACCAGCCAGCTTCATCATCATCACCATCTTCATCATTATCCCCCACCGAGCTGTTCCCACCACACACACACACACACACACACAGACACACACACACACACACACAAAGTCACACCTACTTCTCATTTGTCGAGTAATCTCTGCAATCAAGTCCTCCAACCGGGGTTTGACTTTTGAGGTTTTCCAGAGGTTTTGGGTTTTTGCCCGAGGCCTTTTTGGCAAAAGCCCTTGGAGAGCGGAGAGGTTTTTTTTTTTTTTTTTTTTTTTCTGCGCCACAGGGAGCGATTAGTGAAACACACACGTTACACAATGCTCACCAAGACGTTATGAAAGAGCCATATGAGGACGGTGAAAGCACTTTGTAAACAAGCACTCAGGTTTTTTCTTTTTTTTCTTTTTTCTCATTTGTGAATAATTTGCCACGGCCCATAAAACTCAGAGAATAAACTGCGTGTGTGCATTCGCATTCCTGGGCGCTTGCGTCTGCGCGCCGTCCGAGCCGCAATCAAGGCTTTTCCGAGCTCGGTTTGCGGCGCGTAATAGCAGCTCGTCACCGCGTTTTGGCCGACGGCGTTCCAGCGGCGGCTCAAAGTGGCGCCGGAGTCTGCGGCCGCACCGGGGAGGGGGGAAAGGGGGGAGGGGGGACGGGACGAGCGCTCGCGGCCCCCGTCGCCCCGCGCTTGGCAGGCAGCGAGCTCACCACAGCTATGTCTCACACGGCGGGCTCCCAGCATCCCACCCGCCGGGAGGGATGACCCAGAAACGCTCCTGTTTTCCATCGGCGTCGGGCCGAGCCGAGCGCGGCGCTCACGGAGGAAACCGCACGCTGTCATCGGGGGGAGGAGGACGGGGAACGTTTTTCTGTTTCCATTCTGAGAGAGCTCGTCCGCTTCCCTCCAGTGAGTAACATTCCCCGTCCCACATCCCTCACAGGCTCTTATTTCTCCTTTTTTTTCCCCCCCATCGCTTCTTTTCTTTCTTTTCCGCGATCAACTCAGAGTCACAAGAGCTCTGACTCTGACCTGCTGCTCGCCGCTCTGCAGGCCTGCAAACACGGATTACACACATCCCTCCCGTTAATCGATGAATCATTTACAGAACAGAGTGTCAAAATAAACCCAAAGTCTGATGGAAAGCGAGCAGAATCCAAAGCGACGTCTTCGAATGTCTTCCTAAGTCTTAACCGCAGCCAAAAACACACAAAAGTACTCATTTTGTAAAGACGTGGAAGGAGAAAAGGAAGACAGTCTTGGCATTTTATTGATCTTAATGAAGCTGGAAATTGATTATTCAAATGACAGCTGAGAGACAAAGTGTTCACATCTACCAAACCGGTGCTGGGAAGGCGACAAAAAGCTGCTGCACACTGAATATCGGCTCCTTTAATAAGCATGGGGATAAATATAGTATTAATATTTATTATAATAGGAGCCGGTATTCAGTGTGCAGGTACTGTTTGACTGTTTGACTGCGTGTGATGCTGCTGATCGGAGAGCCAATATAATACAATATAACGCCATATTTCAAAACTGGGGGAGAAAAAAAGAACAAGTGCAAATGTACATCTGCAAAAGTTTCAAAATAAAGGCTCGCCCTTTTGAAATTCAGAACTTTTCCAAACGTATGTTTTCAAGTCACCATTTGCAAAGTCTCAAACCCAGAAAAACCAAATCCTGGGGAAAAAAAAAACCATTATTGTGTAATAATGTTTGCAGAGATTAGATTATTTTTCAGCCGATCAAAATGTTATACAAGTCTTTCAAGCTTCCAAACAGTGAGTGTCACCTGTTTGAAGCTCTCTCTCTTTTTTTTCTTTTCTTTTTTTTCCCCCCCAGTTTTGAAATGCGGCGTGATGTTCATCCCACACGGACGAGGCTGTGGATTTGAGCGTCGGCTAACGGATCATTTTCTCGAGGCGTCAGACGCCGTTTTTTATGTAAATTCCATTCATCATCTGAGCCTAAACCACACTTCATCACTGCACGCCATGTCATGCACACACACACACACACACACACACACACACACACACACACACACGGCAAGCGTTTGACGGACGGCGACACGCAGGAGGCGCTACACTTCCACAGCGTTTGAAATGATGACTCGGCAGATTTTGCTCACCCTGACAGGTACGTGGGACGAGCTCAGGCGGATTAAAGGATGAGAAGACGACACAAACAGCTCTCACCTGCAGGAAATTTCACCGAAACGTGCACGGCTCGTTAAAACCGAACATCAGACACACATCGGGGAGAGACATTTACGTTCCCGCTTCAGAAAACGACGCAGGAAACGGCGACGAGCGACCACAGGCGGCCTCTCCGCTTCCATCACTGATCACATGTCAGGTTTTATTTCTGGTGTGTCTGTTGAATCTACTGAGCGACGACACACTGTCCTGGCCTCTTTTCACACAAACACCAACACACGGCGTCCCGGAGCAGACGTTTGGGTAAAGTGAAAAAGAGGCGTGTTTTTTTTTTTTTTTTCTTTTTTCCGAGCGGAGAGCTGGAAGGCGGCGCGGCGCTGAGTCGTGGCGGTCGGGATGAATGATGCATGTTTTGGTTTTGTAGGTCGGGATGTTTCTCCCTCCGGTTGGATCTGACGCACGGAGGAAGCTTTCAGTGCTTTGCATAAAACAGACACTCGATTTAGAAAATGTGAACGACAGTCAGCAGCACGATGCAAAAAAAAAAAAAAAAAAAAACTCCATCTTAACGAGCCATTTCTTAAAATCGTGTTTTTCTTCAAGAACGGTAAAAATGCCACTTGTTTCCAATGCAGGCTGTCAGGAATTTTTCTGGGAGCAAATAACAAGGCAGGTCACTAGTTTACAGCTCTTGCCTATTTAACACACTGCAAAAACTCAAAATCTTACCAAGATTATTTGTCTTATTTCAAGTCAAAAATGTCTTATCTCTAGTCAAAATATCTCATTACACTTAAAATAAGACATGATCACCTCAGAAGTAACTTGTTTTTAGACAATTGTCTCTTGTTTCAAGGGAAAATTTGCTTGTTTCATTGGCAAAATTTGTTTCTTGTTTCTAGCTAATTTTCACTTATTTCAAGTGAATTTTCACTTTTTCCACTGGCAAATTTTGCCAATGAAACAAGCAAATTTTCACTTGTTTCAAGCAAATTTTCACTTGAAACAAGTGAAAATTGTCTAAAAACAATTTACTTCTGAGGTGATCATGTCTTATTTTAAGTGTAATGAGATATTTTGACTTGTAATAAGACATTTTTGACTTGAAATAAGACAAATAATCTTGGTAAGATTTTGCGTTTTTGCAGTGCATCAAGGCCCAGGGACTACAGTTGAAAATTAGCTTTGGCTCACACTGACACATGTACAGCTGTTGCAGATGTTAATTAATGTGAACTGTCCCTGTTCAAATAAAGTCTAAAATAAAATAAAATAAAATAAAATAGATCAGGAAACTAGGATCAAGAAAATGACACCTGACTCAAGAAAATTCTGGGAAAAAAAATGATTCGCTGATTGGAAAAGTGGGATTATTTTATCAAACTGACATTTTTTTTTTTTAATCTTATTTGGAAAAAAATAATAAGATTTGAACACTGAATATGAGACTAAATGACTTGATTTTTTGCACATCGACACAGCACACATGGATGAACTGTATATTTTCATAAATAAACAAACGCATTGTGTGTTTTTTCCTCTGAAATGTCAAATGAAGTCAGTTCTCGTCTTCCTCTGCAGCTTCTTCCTGCCACTTTCATGGCGTGAGCCCCAGAGAGCCTGCAGTCACACAACACTCAGCATCAAACTAAACAACTTGTTTGTGTGGAGATTTTTTTTTCTTTTTTTTTTTTTTTTTTTTTTTTGCAGAAGCTGCCAGGGGTCAAACTAACCATGTGACAGTGTGTTCATGTTTCCCTGTGGGGGGTCAGAGAGCCGGGCTGTGAGGTAACGCTGCGTTCAGGCGCCGCAGGACGCCGCGCTCGCCGCTCACTTTCTGCTCGTATCTGATCGTTTCGGACGAGCGCTCGTATCTGCTCCAGGACTTCAGCCACATCTGATATCAGCATGAACTGACAGCCATGCTGAGGAAACATGTGAGCGCCGCTAATGATGATAAAATTAAAAAAAAAAAAAAAAAAATGTGATGTCCACTTCTGTTTGTTTCAACACAAAAGTAGAGAAAAATCCCACTTAGCCCACAGTGCATTCTGTCCATGCAGGCAGTTTCTGTGTGATTTGTTGAGGTTTCCAGTCCGTCTCCCTTCGCCTCATTACATCAGAGCGGGATGAGGATTGTTTTGGAGCTCAAAAAGTCAAAAATTAAGTCTGCATATGAAAAACTCAACACCAACAATAAATTATTTCCTGATGCCGAAGGACCCTGACAAACTGTGTGAGTCTGCATCTAATGAGCATGAATTAAACATGGACAGAGAAACTTTCCTAATGTCCTTTGACAAGAAATAGTTCCCGGTCAATCTCTTTGCCCCTGAACGCTGCGGATTGTACCTTTAATCTTTGTTGTTGTTTCTGGAAAGAGCTGCTGAAGTTGAGTTTTTATTTTTTTGACGCTTTTAGCTCCAGTTCCCTGGAAACTTCACCAAATCACACAGAAACCATGTGCACTTGCAGAAGGTGGGGATTTTTTTTTTTTTTTTTTTTTTTTTTGGTATTTTGGGTGAACTGTTCCTTTAATCTCATCTGCACCAGCCCTAATCCAGACTTTATGTCTCGGCACTGAAATTATCACAGCCACCTCCAACGTGGCCGCCAGAGGGGGCGTTACATCACCTGGAACCCCTCGGCAACCCAGCGAGTGTCAGTTTGTCCTGAACGCACCCCTGCAGTGTGTGTGTGTGTGTGTGTGAGAGTGTGCGTGTGTGTGTGAGTGAGTGTGTGTGTGTGTGTGTGTGTGTGTGTGTGAGTCACGGCACAGCTGCCTCCCAGCCACAGTTTATTAATACCTCGCAGGCTTTCACAGGTTAAAGGCTGGTGAAACATAACCCTGCATGCACACACACACACATACACACACACACACACACACACACACACACACACACACACACACACAGAGTGCAGGAATGACACATTCTGGCACTAGAAACATGGGCACATGTGTTCAAATTCACTCGTTTATCATGCACAGAAGTGATAACACACAGGCACATGCACACACTCAACACACACACACACACACACACACACACACACACACACACACACACACACACACACACACACAGTGATGAATTTTCTTGCTTGTTTTTGTACATTTTTGGGTTCATTTTCCAAACAAAAATGTTTCCGTTGAGTTTTTACTAATTTCTCTCTTATTTTCCGGTGATTTGCTCATTTCCTCGTCACATTTTTCTCATGTTCCTGACAGAGAATCAGGTGAATTCGCTCCTGAAGGTTTTACAGGTTTAAAGGAGAATTGGGCCCTGATTTTTTTTTCACCTTTTGGCGCCCAAATGACTGAAAGGGACAAACATTTTCGGGAACTGGTTCATTACGGAGCTAAATGGCCTCAGCTGGCAGCGACAAAACGAGCTGCAGTGACACAGATCAGCCACTAGAGTCAAGAAAATGACACTTAATCCAAGAAAATTCTGGAAACAAGTAGGATTATCTCATCCCACTGGTGGATTTTTGACGTTTGTTTGAAGAAAAAACAAGATTTCAACACTGAAGATGAAACTAAAGTCAGATAACATTAGAAGTCAAAGTCAAGCGGAGGAAGTCGTTCTCATCGTTCAGCGTGAGTGTAAACCGGGACGGCCACATTAGTCCAATTACATCTGATCTGTGGCCAAATCGAGTTAAAGACTTTAGTCCGGCTGCAGCTGTCTGTGTCGACCCGCACGGCGTTCCTCGGGCGCTGCGCCAGCTCACACCGACTCGGGGGATTGGAACCAACAACCTTCAGGTCACAGCTCGTCTCTCTCTTCGCTCCGGAGCTGCTCCTCCGGCCGCCAGCCTCGATGTGTCTGAGAGGTGAGACACGACGCCTCGGCTCTCCATCTGTCTGTCTGTCTGTCTGTCTGTCTGTCTGTCTGTCTGTCTGTCTGTCTGTCAGCGACACCTTCACTGAGTCACGGCCGCAGCAAATATAAACCTCACGTTTCTGCTGCTCTCCTCCCAGAGCGAGCGGTGGGGTTTCAGAGCTGCCACATCACTCCTCCTCCCTTTCCTCCAGCCGCTGGTTTCCATTCGTTCCACGACGATATGAACATGAACTTTCAGAGCCTTCACACTTTCTTCACTCCAGAATAAAGTCCTCCACATGAGTTTTCCTAAAAGCAGCAGCACTGTTGGGTTTACAGGACTTCTTTTTCAAACTGAAACGCTCCCTCCTCCTCCTCCGCCAGGGAAAATAGTCCCTTAGCGGAGAAACGTTTTGCTTTCCACAGCCAATTATCAGCTGTGTGGTTTGTGAATGTTGAGGACTTTGTTCGCCGCAGAAGCAGAACATTATAAGGTGGCTATTTATTTATTCATTCATTCATTTTCCAAAGCGCTTATCCTCGAAAGGGTCACGGGGGGTGCTGGAGCCTGTCCCAGCGCTTATTGGGTGGAAAACAGGGGAAACACCCTGGACAGGTCGCCAGTCCATCACAAGGAGGCTGTTTCAACCAAAAAAATTCACATTTTGATTCTATGTGGTGAAATCTTTTTATTAGTAATCTTTTTGTCGTGATGAACAAGTCAAGCGTGTGTCAAGCAGCTCAGCGGGACACCGGTCCTTCGTGAGGTCTGACGGCGGAGACGGGAGCGAGCGATGACTCTTTTCCAAGCGGTTCCTCTTGGGGACGGAGCCAAAGTGAAGCAGCGACCGGAGGAAAAAAAAAGAAAAAAAGTGGCACTTGAACTTGAGTCGTGAGTCAAAACCGACAGACGGAAGAAATGATTTTCTAATCATTTATAGACACAAGACTAAAAGTGAGCCTGCAGAGTCACTCCTCTCTTCCAAAGCTGGCTGACAAAACCCAAGACGCTGATTTCTGGCCTGTTTGGTTTTTTGGCCGCTTGATGTGGGACGACACGATCCAAAGTGTCACGTTCGCTGTGAGCGGCTCATGAGGAGAGCGACGTCACACCAGGCATGTTCACAATGCTTTATTCAGACTCTGCAGTGTTTCCTCCGCCGATCAGCTGAGGCCCGATGGCACCAAATAACCTGAAAACATCCCAGTCCTCCTAACGAGAAACACAAGGGATCATGGGAGATGAATATTGACATCTGATAGCCAGCAGGGCCTCATGCTTGGAAAGCAGAGCATAACAAAATGAAGACCGGACCGATGCTCACATCCAGCTGTTTCCTTACAAGGAGATTAAGCGAGGCTGGAATCAGATTTTGCCGTCGCCGAAATCTCTAACCTGGCAGGATGACAGTTTCAAATCTCCATCATAACAAGCCGTTAAGCCTCCAGAGTTAACATCTTGTTTTTCTTCAAACAAAGTTTAACATCTGCCAGTGGGATAAGATATCACTTGTTTCCACAATTTTCTGCCATTTTCTTGATCTCAGTGGGCTGATCTGCCTTATTCTGCCTTGTTTCGACAGATTTATGAGAGTTCCCCTGAAACAAAGTGAAAGTGCACTGCAAACAAGTGGGATTACCTCATCCCACTGGCAGATTTCACTCCTCGGTTTTAACACCAAACATGAGACTAAATGACTTGAGATGGGAATGTGTTGCAGTGCAAAACAACTTTACAAGCCGTGGTGAACTTAAACAAACAACACAACCAAGTAAAAAAAAAAAATGCTTCCGCCCTGGTTCGAACCCAAAGAAAACAAACGGTAAGTCTGATGGAAGTGTCACCGGGACGTTTTCAGGTGGGAGCTCAGACTGAGAGGTTCCTGCGAGCCGTGCAGGTGGGGCCGACGGCTCGGGAGCGCCATCAGGCTCTTCTCAGTTTTCCCACGGCTGCTGAGACAAGCACGGGCTTGCCTCTGGAATAAACATCCACGGCCTATTACCTTATCCAGGGTACACACCTTTAACACTCTGATACAACAACTCATGTGAAGACGCGGGTTTTACTCCAACAGGCCAGACAGGGAAGTAAATGTCCCGTTAAAGAACACTATAATTATTCTATAATTTATAAGGATGGTTTGTGAATGCCACACCAAAACAAAAAGTGCCACTCTAGCTTTCTAATCTAATCTAATCTAATCTAGCCATGCCATGTGGGATACAAAGACCATAAACTACAATAAGGTCACTATAAACTCAGTATTATTCTGTACCACAGACAAACTATAGGATCCTACAGCAATATGACAGGAGTATCATTTTTCATGTTTCATGTGTGTGCACACGAGAGGAAGTAAACGAGTGAGAGAGCACAGATTACATAAAGGTCTCTGTTTTCCTTTCACTCCTCACACCTGAGATCCTGTTTCAGCTCTCCTCTAACTTCATTCCAACCTTATTACAACCTGCAGCACAGCTTCTCAAACTGGGGTCCGAGGACCTCCAGGGGCCCTCGAGTGGCTCCCAGTAAAATGAGTAACAGCAGACACGCAGAGCTGATCCTAATTTGAGAATACACAGGAATAACTACTGCAAATGTCAACACTACAGCTGGGCACCAAATCTACTTGTGGGTTTATTATAATGAGGGTCTATTCAGGGAGGCTTGGGCATGAAAACTTTTTGAGACTATAAATACGTTTTTCCTGGTTTGCTCCAGGCTTGGCGTCCAAGGCTGGAGTGTCGCTGACCGCCCTGCGCAAAAAGCTGTGCGTAAAACTGGCAGGCCGGGCGTAAAGCCAGTCCTCGCCCAGAGCAATTTGAATTTCCTTGGTTGATTTTCCATTCTCAGACGGGTTTCTCGACAAATGAACAATCATTAACCCCTCCAGTCCCTCAGTGTTCACACTCACCCATGTTGTAGCCGTACGGAGACTCGGTGGCTCCGTCCTGCAGGCTCGCCAGGATCTCCCCCTTCCCCACATCGCTGTCCCCCACCAGGAGAAACTTGAGCAGAAAGTCGTACGCCTTGGCCGGGCTGGTTCTGTGGGTCATCCTCACGGCAGGCGGTAGCTGCCGTGTCCCATCATGGGATGAGACAATGTTCACACGACAGCAAATCCCCCCTTTAGTCCCTCCTGCTCCCCTGCCCACAACCAAACCAGACGCGTAAAAGTACCCAAAATAAATCACCGGTGGCGCGGCGCAGCACTCCGCTCCGCTCCTGGCTCTACAGTCCCAGTCCGTCCATGATTCACTCTCCGAGAATAAGATGCGAGGTTTCTACGCAAACTCAACGCGGAACATGTAAATGAAACCTGATCATGAGCAACCTGATCAGCTCTGCAGCTCCAATCCAGGATGTGGAATAAAAGCCACAAGTGTCCAGGCTGCGCGCCACCCGCCGTGCGCCAGAGACGCAGATCAGAGGACGCGGTTACATGAACACACGGTCCGCTGTGCCGTCGGAGGGTCCGGACGCGCTGATCCGCAGGCTGGGCAGCGGGGACGAAGACGCACAGCCGAGGCGAACCATCCGAGAGAAACCCTTTGTCGGGCGGCTCAGTTCGTGTCCGCAGACCCGCTGTTGGACCGGGGAGGAAGCGCTCACGGATCTGTGGCCTCCTCCTTCCCTTCCCTCCCTCTGGTGGGTGCTGTGGGTTGTGGGTGGGTGAATAGGGGAGCGGGGTAGGAGTGGAAGGGTGGGTTTGTGTGTGTGTGTGTGTGTGTGTGTGTGTGTGTGTGTGTGTGTGTGTGTGTGTGTGTGTGTGTGTGTGTGTGTGTGTGTGTGTGTGTGTGTGAGTGAGGGGGGGGGTGTATCCAGCTCAGCTTCCATGTGGTTGGTTCGTCCATTGAGTTGCTAGGGCAGCCTCGTATCTGGAGTCGACGCTGGAAACGTCCGTCAAAGCGCAAGAACAGCAGCTTCACGGAGGGGCGTGGCGCACAGTTTGCGCCGAGCCAGAGTCAAGCCAGCCGGAATGACAACAGCAAGAAATTCTGGTCACTGATTTCACAATAAAAGCCCACATTGAGGCTTATCTGTAAATGCACCAAAAATGAGGCATATTGTTATTATGTAATAAAGGCCTATATACAAGATATTAGTGAGAATCGCTTCATGAATCTCTCTCTCTCTCTCTCTCTCTGTGTGTGTGTGTGTGTGTGTGTGTGTGCGTGCACTTACAAGACATGTAGGACATTTGATGTTAAGTACTTATGTATTTGTGAATGTATGTTTTCATCCTTAAAGAGATTTTTAAATACCACCTTGTCCACGTTACTTTTCAAATCCTCCATGGTTTGTTTGCAAGAGTTTTTTTTTTTCCCCAATTATGACTTTGAAGCAAAACTCAAACTCACAGAGGAAAAAATAACTGTGGTTTGTGACATTTTTTGAGTGCCAAGTGCCAAGGGGAAAAAGAACACAGTGAAGGAGGCATCTGTGGTAAATAAATCCGCTCACTGATTCTGACCAAACAATCCTTGTCTCATCCGTTCGGTGTGATTACTGAAACAGCAATGAGCACTTTGAACTAAATTAAATCTGCAAAATAAATCAATTCTATAATCTCTGCTATATTATTTATTTATGAAAAAGAGGTAAAACATTTTTATCCTTTTATTTTGAAGGAAATTTTGCTCTACATCCGGTCTTCTGGCTTTCTCTGTTTCTCTTGACCAGCGGTGTTGCGGTGAAATTACCATTTATAAGACTGATCTCCGGTCAGCTGGTAGGGACTGAGGCGTGGATGGAGGGGTTTTCAGCTGACTGCAGATCAGCTGTGACCCGGACAGGACAGCATGGCTCGGTTTGTTGTTGTTGTTGTTGTTGTTATTGTTGTTGTGTGAACCGCTGCAGCAACACCAACTGAGCATCAGACAGACAACATGTCCGCAGAGGCTGAACTGTACATGAGTTTCATGTTTCCTGTTTCCATCACAGCTACTGTTTATCCTGTTGCTGCAAGGGCTTCATCTAATCTAATCTAATCTAATAGAATATAATTTGATTTATCCCTGCAGTCATTCAGAAAGCAGCGGACAGCTGATGGTTACCAACAACCTCAAACGACTGACAAACAAACAGCGTTCTTATGGCAGTTGTAGCTGGTGGGTGATTACTAGTGATTGCTAAGGTGTCAACACGTGGTTGCTAGGTGATTACCAGTGGTTGTCAAGATGTTACTTGGTTGTTGCTAGGTGATTACTAGTAACTCTAAAGATGATACAATGCAACTAGGTGGTGACTTTACATTTACTATTAGAGCTAGAGTTGTCAAGATGTTACTGTGTGGTTGCTAGGTGATTATTAGTGGTCGTCAAGGTGTCACTACATGGTTGCCAGTTGACTACAAGTAGTTGTCAAAATGTTACAATGTTACTAGGTGGTTGCTAGGTGTTCAATAGTGGTTGTCACAATGTTACAAAGTGGTTGCTACAGTCACTATGTAGTTGCTAGGTGACAAATCATAGTTGTCAAGATGTCACAAGGTGGATGCTAGGTTGTTATAAATGTGTTACTATGTGGTTGCTAGGTGATTATAAGTGGTGGTCAAGATGTTACTAGGTGGTTGCTAGGTGACTACAAGTAGTTATCATGATGTTACAGTGTTACTAGATGGTCACTAGGTGTTTACTAGTGGTTGTCACAATGTTACTGGATGGTTGCTGGGTGGTTACCAGTGGTTGTCATGGTGTATTACATGGTTGCTAGGTGATTACTCGCAGTTATCAAGGTGTTACTCGGTGGCTGCTGGGTGATATATAGTGTTTGGTAGACTGTTAATAGATGGTTGATTGGGTGTTAACACTTGCTACATGATTTGTAATGGTTGTTATGGTTTAACTAGGGGATTGTTAAGATGTTGCTTGATGTTTTGTAAAGCTTGTTAGGGTGTTACAATGTAGCTGTTAGGGTGTTGCTAGGTGGTTGTTATGGTGTTATGAAGTGGCTGTTTGTTTTAAGTGGTTGTTGGCTGATTTCTAATGGTTGTTCAAGTGTTACTATGTGGTACTACCGTATAGTTTTGCATTATTGTAAACATTTTTAGACTTTTTTACTTTACTCTGTAAGTTATGTTTTGAAATATGATACAAATAAAGCTTAATATTAATTATCACTGCTCAGCTATGAGACCGTGCTGCACTTACAACTCAAAGAATTGCCATTACACAGGAAATCCTATTGTAATAAAAAAGGAGATAAAAATAGACCATCATTTGGGTTAAAGCTGCTATAAACCCATATTGGATCCCTACAGGAATGTTGCAATTACTTTCATTAGTGTCTTGTCTGAGTAAGCAGCAAACAGAGGCGGCGGTGATGTTCACATTAGAGCTGCTGAGTCTTCTGTGACCTGCTATCAAATCATCAGCAAGTGTCTACAGCACTAATAATAAAGGTATGAGGTTTTGTTTTGTTGTTTTTCTCAATCGATGGACATGAATTCTGATGGATGTTCATGAACATCCATGAACAGAACTGAAAGTCATTCATCTTTTTCACTTAAATGAGAATTCCCACAAACTCGGGCATTTTCCAATGATTCTCCAAGTCTTGTTTGGTGAAATTCAACGTCTTTAAACATGTTCTGGGGTCTCACACGACATTGGTAAAGATGAGATCTGGCAGATGCTCATTTTCTACACATGATCTTGTCAGGATGAGAAATCCCGGTGAAATTATTTCATCTTGAAACTGCAGCTCCTGCGCTGATCCAGGGAGCCGAGGCATACCGAGTCTGGCTGTTCTATTTTAATTAATAACTAACTAATAAATAAATAAATGAACAAATAACGCCTAAGGAAAAACAAGGCCACCCCTTCATTTTCAAGTCTTCAAAGGTCTTTCTTTTTTATTTTCAGCAACCCACAAAAAAAAAAAAAAAAAGCTTCAAGGATTTTGAAAACCCACAGGAAAAGACCAAATCTTTATGCTAACGTATTATCGGTTTGATAATTTTTAAGACTGTGGCTGACACGCTCTATTCAGCTTCGTAATCCACTACATTTATCAAATAAATGTGCCATGCTGTGAATGAACAGGTTCTTCCCTGCACTCACCGGTAAATTAATGCCATTTTGTGACACATTTTTAAAAACAGGACCTCACAACTGATTTGGTACCTGTCCAAGAGGCTGGCAAAGAACAGAAAACAACAATTTATGTTCCTACTCAGACCCAGTTATTGGAAGTAAGATATATAAAACATATCACTGGATTTTAATGGCATGTGGGTCAACTTTTATGACTTCATTGATCCCTCACTGATCAATCTCATTTACACAGGAAAACAAGCCCATGGATCTCCACAATAACTTCCTTTCCTATCCTGCCCCCTTGTGCCCAAAAAGGGGCAGTGCAGCGTGGTATCCATGGGTCCTTATAATTTGGAAAAGTCTTGGATCACCTCAGATTAGGTCTTAGAAAATAGTTACTTGTCTTGAATCCAGTTCTTACATTTTTCACCATGTAATAATATATATATTTTTTGGTTTTCATGTTGTAGAACAATATGTCATGTCTGCTTTACTGAACACACCAAATAGCGATTAATTTCCCGGTGCTTTTTCCCCTCATTTATAACCTCTGGATGTTCACTGGCTTTGTTCAGTCAGAAAGTTGAAAAGTTAAAAAAAAGTCAAAAGTCTTCAAAAGTCTTAAATTCAGCTTCCTGCTCATTTTTTGTACATGTTTTAATCCCAAAAGTTCCCCTTTTTCTGGCTGAATCAAATCAAACGTTTTCATATTCGGCATAATTTATTGATTTCACAGTCATCCATTCATTTAACATTCAGTCTGAAACAATAACAAGAAAACTATTTAATTACATAGCGACATGTTACTGTTGCTGATAAAAGAGCATCACTTCTGAGGTTGTGGTGTAGGAAATTTTCTGACACACACACACACACACACACCCCGACCAAAGTCCTCTCTTGTGATATACCTCCTAAATGATATAGGAGCAGCTCATAAAATGCCTTGAATCTGTCTTTAGATAAAACATTTGTGAGATCACCATATTGACTCCTGCAGTTTTTGTCTTTTCAAATGGAAGGTTTCACTTGTTCAGATGGAATCCTGAAAAATAAAAATAAAAAACCCTGACCTGCAAATAAATCTGCATATTTAAATATGAAATCCAAAGCTTTTCTCCAAATGCTAATTTATTTTCCCCGTTTGGTGGAAAAGCAAGTTCAACGCACCAGTTTCCAACACACAGATATCGCATCGCGGTGCAAACGGTGTCGGTCCCCGTCCCGTCTGTCCCTCCGTCTGTGGCGGCGCACGGGTCAGTTGTAGCTGTATCCAGGCAACGGCAGCTTCTGACCCTCCTTGGCCTCGAAAAAGGTGTAGGACAGGGTGATGGTGTCAACACGGGCCATCCTCGGGTCCACGTCAAACTCCGGGTCGATGTAGAAAAAGACGGGCATGTCCACCTCCTCCTGGGGGTTCAGCCGCTGCTCCTCGAAGCAGAAACACTGCAGGAGGGACGAGACACGGGATTTTAAAATCAGTGAACTGAACCGGCTCAAGCTTCATACTCTTCATTTCTGATGATTTATAGTGACATTCAGACAATTCAAGGAGTTATTTTATGATTAAGTGTTGTAATTTGCTTTTTTGGTGAACCTGCTTCCCCTCAGTCGGCCTGATTTCCTACATTTCCCGGAATAACTTTCACCCCGTACTCAAACTGTCCTCTTCTGTGATGGATTTCTCCCTGTACGGCTGCTGAACGTAAAAAAATGGCGGCTCTAGAAAGAAGAAAGCCTCGCTCTTTGATTGTGAAGGACACCAAAACCTGATGTTTCCCACTGATGTTTTACATCCGGAAACTTTTTCTGAGCTAAAACTCAAACTGGAGCTGCTGGAGATGATACGACGTCACCTCATCTACACCCAACACCTGATCTACACCCAACACCTGAACGGTCATTGGAAAACAAGCCGATTTGCAAATAGCCGACACCGATTTGCAGGTGGGAACTTGCAAAGCTGCCCAGTGCAGCTTTAACTCCAGTCTGATAATCAGGTGGATTTGTGGATCCCAACCGGTGGCCTCACTGCGCCGCCTGAGCCGCTCACTGCTGTTTTCAGAAGCTGATTTATCGCTGACGCCCAGGTTCCACTGACAGTGGACGCGGCTACAAAAACAAACAGCAAACCCTGAATTTCAAAGTTGATGCTCATTGTACTTATTCAAATCAGACAGTAGCTCCGGTTTTCCTTTATTCACCTGGAGCAGTGCAACAATAAACTGATAATTGATCTTGAAATATGTTGAGACACTTCCATTGGTGAGACCTCATGACTGATTCCTTCTCATCGGAAGATTATTTGGCCTTTTCCAGGATATTTTTTCTTCTTCAGTAACAGCTATCGTGATGTATCATAACTGATTATCTTATAGTATAATCGCATATCGCAAAATCGCCTGGAGCCTGATATCTGCATTGTTGCTGGTGAAATATCATGATGGTATCACATGACGAGTTACCCAGTGATTCTCACCACTAGTCTGTGATATTTCAGATTTTTCCAAGAGGCAGAAACCAGCTTGAGCCTTAATGAGCTTTGGTGCATCTGAGCTTTTCATCTTTCTCGTCTAGTGTGTTTCCTTGTGGCCAACTCTAAAAGCAGCAGAGATTTAGACCAAATACACAAATATATCTACACTACTCACAAAAAGTTAGGGATATTCGGCTTTCGGGTGAAATTTCAGGATGAACCTAAAATGCATTCTAACCTTTACAGGTGAACTTAATGTGACCTTCTGTAAACTTTTGAATGCACATGTCCAACTGTTCAGTGTTTCAGTACTTTTTGCACAAGTTGCTGTTCTCTAACAAGGAGTTTAACGGCAAAATTCACATCAGGTGTTTGATGCTCCAGCTCATCGAGGTCGTATCATTAGGGAACGGCTGCTGGAGACTGGGGTACCTCAAATGGAGTGGCCTGCACTTTCTCCAGACCTGAATCCCATAGAAAACCTATGGGATCAGCTGAGTGGCCGTGTAGAGGCTCGGAGCTCTGTACCCCAGAACCTCAATGTCCTGAGGGCCGCCCTTCAAGAGGAGTGGGATGCCATGCCTCAGCAGACAATAAGTCGACTTGTGAACAGCATGAGACGTCGCTGTCAAGCTGTAATTGATGCTCAAGGGCACATGACAAGTTATTGACACTGACATTTTTTGTTGTGGTATATCCACCACTGTTGTTGGCTTTTGTTTCAAGAAATTGTTTGAGATGAGGAAATCACCAGTGCATGCTTCTACTTAAATGCCCTACTTTCATGATATAATATCACTGTAGCGTGAACATTTTACATTTTCCATAAATTTCACCCAAAAGCCAAATATCCCTAACTTTTTGTGAGTAGTGTATATATATATATATCTATATATATATATATATCTATATATATATATATATATATATTACACTGCTGCACTCCACCTGAATCTTGTTGAAGTACTGTCCCGCCTCAAACGGCACCACGTTGTAGGTTGAGATGCCGATGACCGGCTTGTCTGTGGGGTTCCTGGCTCTGTAGAAGGCCAGGGCTGTCTCTCCTGGTACCACCTGGACACACACACACACACACACACACACACACACACACACACACACACACACTTTTTTAAATAGGAGAATGAATATCTTTCTTTTTGGTTAAGGAGCTATAGAGATGGTGCACTGATCATGATGTGTGACTGTACAGGTTTTTGTTTTAGCTTTTTGTTTTTGTTATGTACACCACAGAAAGAATATCTGGCCCTGAGTTCTGAGATAAAAAAGCACTTCTGAGGTTAAAATTTATAGAAAAGTGGAGCAAAAATGTGAAATGTGAGAGGATAGGTTGGAGTTTTTGGATTCGGACTTTCAATGAAGAAAAAAATCCTGCCTTTAATATATTGCAGAGATTCATAACTCAAAGTGCTGCTGTGTTTCAACATCAATGTAGTGAAAGCTGAAAAGTTTTTATGATGAATCCACTGAGGAGCTGTTGACACACACACACACAGAGGCAGAGGAGGTGCGTTCAGGTGCAGGACGGAGGGTAATAAATGCGCTGACGCTCTTACGTAAATCTCCGTCTGCTGCGGCCGGAAGTTCCACTGCATGCTGGCGTGCGTGTCGGCGTTGAAGGTCACCTTGATGATGCGATCCTTCACCGGCTTCATCGTCTCCACCTGATCGGCGTCGTGGCCGGCCACCGCCGTGCCGCCGAGCCCCGACGCCTGAACACACACAGGAAAAAAGGCTCAAACTTGTGTGCTAGGCAGCATTTTGTCTGCAAGTGCCAATTTACTGATTAAATAAAGTTATAATTTTGATTGAGGAACTATCCTGAACACTTTCTGATTCCAGTCTTCTTTTTCTCTGCTCACATCTTTATGAAATTAATATTTTTGGTTGTTTTTTTGGCTGCTGGTCAGACTCAGGAAGCGATTTGAAGACATCACTTTGGACTCTGATCATTTCCCATGAGTCTTTGTCATTATTTGTGACATTTTACACAATAAATGATTGAAAAAATAATCAAACAATCAAAGCAGTCATACTACAAGAAGCACCTTCAGTGTAATGTTAACCACCTGTGTGTGTTTGTCGCGCTCTCACCTGGCAGTAGAGTCTGTAGAGCGGCACGGCGGCGTACGACAGGCCGATCATCCCGACGCCGGCGGCGGCGATGTACGTCAGCACCGTCTTGTTCCTCGTCTTCCACTCGTCCTCCTGGCTGCGGCTCTGCCTCTTGCGGCTCTTGGCGCCGCGGCTCTGCGTGTGCAGGCGGCCCGGGACCTTCCGGCAGAGGAAGCGCTCGGCCTGATGGTGCAGAGCCCTGGAGCCGTCGCACTGCAGGGCCCGCACACAGCGGGTTAACAGCAGCGAGGCCCGAGGGCAGCCGAGGGACTCCGTGACCAGGAGGGGCAGCAGCATGGCGGGGGGGGCGTCGGTCACCTGGTGCTGGATCAGCAGGACAGCTCACCTGGACGAGGGACAGACAGGAAACACTGTTTTCCTGTCCCATAGTGCAAACTGGCTGTGATATTTACAACAACACTACATGAATACAGGCTGTTGAACAATATATCATTAACATGTCATTATCTAGATCTATTAATATCTTAAGAGGCAACATAGGATATTAGGATTTAGGATTATTATGATTAGATTATTGTGACAGTAAATAATTGATATCATTTCTGGCCATGGTTTATAACAAGTTATTTGCATATAAAAATAAATATGATTGGTAATTAGGATATAATAGCAGAACTAGTCAAAATAATGAATTAAGGTATGCTTCAGGTGGATAAGGAAGCCTAATATGTATTAATATGTAATTGACTTATGGACGAGGGGTGGGACTAGATAAGTTTTACTTCTTCCCACTTCCTTCCGGATAGGTAAAATTAAATCATTATGTGTTGTTTCATTTTTATGCTTATTTATGTCTGTCCATTACTGTGTGATTACTTTTCTTTTCTTTTTGTTTGTTTATTTGTTTTGCTTACTCGGAATAAAGAACTAGTGCACTTTGCTTGTTTGTATTTTTCTATGATGCTTTTATGCTGTGTTTTCCGTGATGTTTTATGCTGTGTTTTTTGTGATGTTTTTATGCTGTTTGCTACTTTTGATGCTGTATCTTGTATTTGTTTTTACTGTAAGGCGACCTTGAGTGCCATGAAAGGCGCCATAACAAATAAAATGTATTATTATTATTATTATTACTACTACTACTACTACTACAACATTATGGACTATTTTAGGGTTAGGGGTTAGCCTAAGACACTGATTGATCTGTTCTGATCAATAAAATACTTTGTGAAGTTACTGCATTTTCTATGTCCATTGGTATTCACAAATAATAATTTGATATTCTCAAATAAGTGCGAACCCGCAGTCATATTGCATCACCACAGAGATATTAATAATACAGAGGTATGAAATTTTGTCTAAGCTGATCTTATTTGGAGTATATTATAGTATATTATATTAAATATTACTGTTATTTCTGAAATGATTCATCAGTTAAATTATGTATTTTGATAGGTTACTCATTTGGTTGGCTTCACTAACATCACTAAGATGCTAAAGATGCATTTGAAGAGTTCATTTGGAAAAACAGATGTCTCCATTTCAATTTATTAAACCTTTTTAAACTTTTTTGAATTTTTTTTTAAATTTACTTTATATTTATTTCTATTTTTTTATATGTTTATTTAGCCTGGCATAATGTTTATTATCCTAAATCATGCTTTGTGTGTGTGTGTGTGTGTGTGTGTGTATATATGTGTGTGTGTACTCCAAGCAGTATCAGTGAAAAAGGTGTATTCATTTTAAGAATGGCTTTTGTCTGTTTTTGCAAATGAACTCTTCATTTGCTTTTCTCTGTTTTTGTGTTGTTTTGTTCTCTCCTGTTTAGTGAGAGCACACCGAACCAAACTCCTCTCAAAAAATCATAATTTATTACTGATTTTCATCATACTGGCAAATGTTGCCCACATCATAAAACATGACTAAGTGTTATTACTGAGCTGGTCACACTCTTCAATTCGGCACACATTCATTCATAACAACACATGATAATACCTGGGATAATTCACCTGTTAGTTAAAGAAACGCAGGGTTTTGTTGTTGATTTTTTAAATAAAGTGATGGTTGATGATCGATATGTTCCGCCGAATTTGTTAGCAGTCGATAACGATTCTAAAACATATCTAACATTTCACAGAGGTGGTGTTATAACGTTACATTTTGACGAAAACACAAAACAACATAAAACTGACGGATGTTTTGAACGGCGCACCGAGCGGAGGCTAACCGGGCGGCTAACGCTCACTAGCTCCTACTGAGCTCACAGTTTCCAACACCAGACTAAACACCGTCAGCATTAAAGGTTTTATTGACTGTCAGTCAGTTAGTTGAGTTATTTAAAATTACCTTGAAAGGGCTCAGATGAATGGCACGCTCATTCACCCTTGGACGGCATCACACAACACCTCGGAACACATATGTAACGCAGCAACATACATAACACTTGTGCAACAGCGCATTGGTTCCCCGTAACCCCGCTGGTTTAACAAGAAAGGTTCCGCCGCCGCTGTTCCGCTGTTCCCTAACACTGAAAGGTGACACACACAGACCTGCAGCTTGTGAACAGGCAGGGCAGGCGACTGCTTGGGGCCCCGAGCCGACAGGGGGCCCCTGAGACTCGGGGCCCGAGGCCTGTTTTTACCGAAATGTCTCAAAAATGTATTATCCGCAGTGACCGCACCCCCCTCCCCCTTAAACAAAAACGGGCGATTTGCAGTGACAGCTCAAGGCAGAATCTGAACCAATGCTGAAAAAGTGCTGATGATGTGGATTATTTACAATGTAACAGTGAGTTATTTATTTATTTATTTATTTTATTATTCTTTACATTCTTTTCTATATTCCTTGTTTATATTCCGTGTTCAGATTGCTTTTTGCTATTTATTATCTGTTTATACTGTTTATAATGTAAATTATGCTTCATATTTTGCTATCCACTTTGCTGCTGTAATGCGTGAAATTTCCCCACCGTGGGACTAATAAAGGAATATCTTATCTTATCTTATTTATAATTTCACATACTTTATATTTCCAAAATGACAAGGTTTTTAATGTTATTGAATTCTAATATATTAGGTATGGTATGTGGACATTGGGAATAAAAAAAAAAAAAAAAAAAGTATTGATTTCATACATTTTTCGTTGGTGTCACAGTAATTATAACATGATGGTGATGAACACACTGGTCGGAAGGGCCCCCTGGGAATTTTTGCTTAGGGCCCCAACAGACTCAAGAATCGCCTCTGGACACACACAGGTCAGATAAATTGATAAATGGATTTTGTTGGACATTACGATGGTAGGTATTGTTTGTGGGAAGGATGGACCAGTAGGCAGGCGTAGATTGTGAAGGATATTTATTTAGGCCGGCCACAAAGAAAAAGAACAAAAACAATCTCATTGGTTTCAGACCACACAAAAATGAGGAAAAACACAAAATTTGCTGCCTTCACTGCAGCATAGAGCCTTCAGCATAGTGTATGGAAAAGAGACAAAAAGGGGAATCTACTATTTTTCTCCACCTTTTATATTTGGCCACCTGCTGCTTTGGGCCAATCAGGGAAGATCTCTGGAATTACTGTTAATTCATCTCAGGTGGCAAAAAGGGGAAGACACTCCTTCTTCTTAAAGGGCAGGCAGGTCAGCAATTAGTGTCCCCATTCACAAACCTGAGTAATCAAAACAGAACTAAACACAAGTCAATACACACTCCTCAATCATAAGTTCATAGTTTTATATATATTGATGACATGAGTGAGAGGAATGTGCACCTTCCTCTCAGCATACACACCAACATGAATCCAAAGTCACACATAAATCATGGAGGAAGTGAGCTCCATTACAGATTTGCTTGATTAGAGGATGATGTTTTTCTTGTTCTTTTATATTTTTTTAGCCATAACTATTACGCTGTGTCAGTTTTCTGTGGTGAAAGTTTAGGTCATAGGCATCTCAAGGAAATTGAATCAGGTCAGCTGGACTTATCCTTGTCCAAGTGGCTTCATCAGTTCATGCTGTTCATCAGACTAGACTGGTTAGTCTAACTAACTGGTGGGCAGCTCAGGTATTTAACCTCAGTGGGTGTGTGTCCCCCCCAAGGTCTCTGATGTTGATGGCCATGGGGCCCTGGGTGTGGCTCATTAGTGCTAACAACCTCCTTTGGACTGATGCCGTTCCTTAACCACAGCTTTTTCTTTTAAAAGGCCTCTAAGGTAAAATGTTTGTACCTGACAAGTTTCGGCTACCTTGCCTCTGCAGCCTTCATCAGAACAAAACCCATGTAACACATCACAGATGACGCCACACCAACATCACGTGACACCTCTGATGAAGGCTGCAGAGGCAAGGCAGCCGAAACTTGTCAGGTACAAACATTTTACCTTACAGGCCTTTTAAAAGAAAAAGCTGTGGTTAATATTCATCTGTAGGCCAAATGAACCTTTTTAATGATGCCGTTCCTGTAGAGGGCGTCACTCCAGTTTATTGTCTATGTCCACTCCCAGGTGCTTTTAGTCCTCCATGATGTCCATGCTGACCCCCTGGGTGGGAACAGGGGTCACCGGTGACTTGGCCCTCAGATCCACAACCAGCTCCTCAGTCTGTGCCACGGTGAGCTGCAGGTGGTTCTGCTCACAGCATGTGACAAAGAGCCTGTTTCCACCTGGTGGTAACATCCGTCCTGAGTGATCCGGTCACAGGCTGACACCTGGAATTACAGGTGGAGACAGCAGCAGCGTGTCCTTGATGCGTTTTGAGATCCGATCGCTCAGGCCACATTTGGAGGCCTGGCCACATCACACTAGAGGTGTAAACAAACACGTGTCCCAGGACGGACTGAAGGACCGTCCACTCACCTGCCGTCCTTTGTCTTCAGCTCTGGTCCAGCCCGACACCCCAACTGTCACTTTTCCAATGGAGAAAACACCTTACCTGACTCAAACTGAAGGGCAGTTCGGCTGTAAATCAGCTGTTTAACGAAGAAAAACACAAACTGTCTACCTGCAGGGGGCGCTATAGGGGAGCAGGAGGGCCTCAGCTCCCCTTAATAAGACATGAGCTCCCCTAAAAACACGATGCAAGAAGTTTTGGGGGCGGTCTCTAAAATATGTTTTGACAACATGCAGGGTTTTTTCTTCCATATAAAATTCAGAGATGATGGCCTTTCCTAAAGTTTGTGCCCCAACACGATTAAACACACTCTTTCTAACCCTAGACATGGAAGAGTTACTACAGGAACACCACAGAAATATTACAGGTTGATCTATCCACCTCAGCGGAGAACCAGACCCTCTCAGACCCGCTGGATTAATGAAATAATCTGAGCCTGAACGTGGTTTTGGATGGCTTTTAGGTCACCAGGTGGAGACGGGGCCACAGTGAAATGAAACTATTCTTCATTTTGCTGAGGGCCCCCTGGAGCACCCTCCAGGACCCCACACTTTGGAAACCGCTGCACTAAATGGTGAACACTCAGAGGTGAATGAGTGAACGAGTGAGGCACAGTGAACCTGTTCTGACCCCGGCCTTTGTGTCCGTCGGGTCTCTTCTCTGTAATCCCACCGTCTCAACACCGGCGTGGGAGGACGTCCAGACGGCCTGAGCCGCAGCGTCCGGCGCCTCCTGCAGGAATTAGCCCAGTAAACTGCATGTCGGTAGTAAACACTCAGGCAGGAATTAGAGTTCAGCCGCCGCAGCTTCCGCAGATTAGCTCTGCTGTCCTTTTCTTCTTCTGCTACTCTTCCTCCTTCTCTCCTCTTCCCGTCCCTCCTGCGACCCATTTCCACCTCTGACAGGTTTGTGTGTGTGTGTGTGTGTGTGTGTGTGTGTGTGTGTGTGTGTGTGTGTGTGTGCATTCAAATCTGTCTGCTTGTTGGTATCTGCCTATGTTGGCCCTCCAGGCAAAATTACTCCCTTGTGTCCTTCCAAAACTGAGATTATACAGGCATAAATTTACAAGAAAAAAAACTCAGAAAAAGATTTTTTCAGTCACTTTCTCATAAAGGAAGCACATGTGTTGACCCTGCGAGGTTGGATCAGCCACACACCGCACACACTGCCGCTCACTGTGTGTCAGGCCTGCAGCCGATGACCTCATCAAACTTTCCAATAGTTTTCAAATTTTTCTATTTTTTTTCTCATAAATTTGCAACTTTATAATCTCAGAGATTCCCTTAAATTTAAAATATTCCCTTTAGGGATCATTTAAAGTTGACTCTTAATATGTGTGTGTGTGTGTGTGTGTGTAGTGTGTGTGTGGGTGTGTGTGTTTCTGTTTGTGAGTGTGTGTTGGGGTGGTGGTCGGGGTCTACTTGTGCCTGTGTGCATGTACATGTGATAGTGTGTGAGTGTCTTGTGTGAGTGTGTGTGCATATTGTATGTGGGTTTGGTTTATTAGTGTGTGTTTGTGTTTGTGTACATGTGTGAACTGGATACTTGTGTGTGTAGGCTCTATGTATATGTGCTTTGTGTGTGTGTGTGTGTCTTCGTATGTGTATACATGTGTATGTTCGTGTGTTTCCATACATTTTCGTGTGCACAAAGCCTATATATGTGTGCATGTATGTGTGTGAGTGTGTGTGTGCATTTCTGTGCATATACACCCAATGTGTGTGTGTGTGTAAATGTGTGTATTTCGTTGTGTATAGCCTGTATGTGTGTATATGTCTGTGTAAGTGTGTGAGTGTGTGTTTGCATGCATATAAAACATCGAATTCCCCTTTATGGATCATTTAAATTTTAATCTTACCTAATATGCATGTGTGCATGTGTGTGTGTGTGTGTGTGTGTGTGTGCATGTAGTGTGTGTGAGTGTGTGTAGGTGTGTCTCTGTGTACTTGTAATAGTGTGTGAATGTCTTGTGTGAGTGTGTGTGTATATTGCACATAGGGTGTGTACATGTGTGAAGTGCATGCTTGTGTGTATTGGCTATATGTGTGCATATATGTGCTTTGCATGTGTGTGTGTGTGTGTGTGTGTGTGTATACATGTGTATGTTTGTGTGTGTTCCCATATATTTGTGTGTGCACAAAGCCTATATCTGTATGCACGTATATAAATGTACATGCATACGTGTGTGAGTGTGTGTGCGCATTGCTGTGTGTGTACATAGCCAATGTATGTGTGTGTATATAACCTATGTGTGTGTGTATGTGTGTGTAAGTGTGTGAGTGTGTGTTTGTATGCATATAAAACACCTAATTCTCCTTTAGGGATCATGTAAAGTTTAATCTTACTTAATATGCATGTGTGCATGAGTGCGTGCGTGCATAAGTGTGTGCGCTCGTGTGTGCGTGTGCGTGTGTGTGTGTGTGTGTGTGTGACGGGCGGGTATCAGCATGGATTAGTAAGTAAAGGTAAGCGTGTGTCTCTCCCTGTCTAGGCGGATTTCCATCCCTCTTCTCTCTTTCTCTCTCTCTGTGGTCTCACACACACTCCTCACGCACACCACACACACACACACACACACACACACACACACACACTACACACACTAACACACACACCGACCCTGATTGAACTGCCACCGCTGCTGCTGCTGCCGTCTCCTCTCATCCCGTCTCCCTTCCCAAACACCCGACTCTCGTCTCACGGTGGCATAATAATACTTGCGTGCCCCATGCGGGTGCGTGCGTGTGTGTGTGTGCGCGCGCGCGGCAGCAGCAGCAGCAGCAGGAGTGTGTGTGGTTCGTTTCGTGTCGGACCGTCGTGCGATGCCATTTCTGCCCCAGGAGGCTGAGCGAATCGATGGGCTGTCTCTGCTCTACTGGTGAGTCCGAACCATTTTCCCTTTCCTCTCTCTCTCTCTGTCTGTTTGGGGGAAACTTCACTTCCCACGGTGCTGTGCAGCTTGTTTTTTCTTTTTTTTAATATATATTTTTAACGATGTGTGTGAGCGTGTTGCTGCGCTGCACAGGTTCATGTGGGTCACAGCCTCCAGGACGCATGGATTAGGTTACCGGCTGTTTAGCGGCAGATGCTTGTGAGTTTAAGTCAGCGTGCCGGTGCGCCGCGCGGCTCCCCAGACCTACTTTACAGCACGATATTATTATTGTTGTTGTTGTTGTTGTTGTTGTTTTTTAACTTGTACCACCGGTGTAAACAAAACTGAAAACTTCCTACAGAGAGAGTAGTTTACCAGAGTGAGTCCTGGTGGGGTGAAAAGGTGGTCGGCTATGGGAATTTTACAGATGTTATTGTAGTTTTTGCGTTTTTCTTCAGCTTTTCTTTGTGGAAGCAGCTGCTTGTTGTGTTGACTCATTTGACCAAAAGACTAAAAAAAAAAAAAAAAAAAAAAAAAAAAAAAGACTTTTTCTGTATACAGTTGTCCCTGGCTATAACGCGGTTCACCTTTCGCGGCCTCACAGTTTCGCGGATTTTTTTTAGTGCAATTTTGTATGCTTTTTTTTAAAATTTTTTTTACTGGACTTATTTTTCTACGAAGGTTTGAACTTTGAGAGTTTAAACAAGAGAGAAAAGTGAGAAAATGTGAATGCCTGTCTGAGAAAAGTGTATAAAGTGTGTAGTGAGGGGTTTTACAGCCTTAAAACATCTAGAATAATTGTAAAAAATAAAGCGGACTACTTCGCGGATTTCGCCTATTGCGGGTTATTTTTAGAACGTAACTCCCGCGATTAACGAGGGACCACTGTATATATATTTTTATTTTTGTTAGTTTTGTAAGAACACAATATCGCTTCAGTAATTTTTTTTTTTTAGGAACTAAAATGTTTTTTCAAATCTCGTTTTAGTTTTTAGTTTTGTTTTAGTTAATTAGAATAAGCTTGGATAGGCTTGGATAACCTCAGATATACAGACAGATAGAAGGAAAGAAAGAATGAAAGAAAGACAGAAGTTGTGATTTTTGCTGATGATCAAACACCATAAACTGTGCCTCCACGGAGCCTCCAGCTGGACTCTGATTTTTCTAATTTCTTCAGAGCGTAAAAGTCAAACTGATGTTATTCTGGTTGGATCAGTGGGTTTCTCTCTATCTCTGCTGAAATCCAGAGGAAAAATGAGAGGAACTGGACTGGAACTGGAGGTCCAGTCTTGTAAATTTCTGACATTTATTAATTTTTTCCCCTATCAGATCGTTCAAACTGGGGTGGCCGGGCCTGTTTTCAGGGTGGCAGCTGCCGGCCCAGGCCACCCTGGAGTATCCGCCCCTGAACATGAACACACATTTAGGTTTTTCTGCTTATTTCAATACTCCTCAGGCAGTCACGTCGACTTTAAACTAAATAATCCATCATCTGCGGGAGAAATGCACGGCACTTTCCTAAATCCTGCGAAATAATCCCTGAAATTTGGACATTTGCATATGAAAAAACTCAGGAAAGACTTCTGAACGTTTCATAAAAAAAGACACAAAGGCAGACTGATGTAGTTTCAAAGTTATGATTTGGTAAAAGATGATGAATGCCAATGAATTCTCAAAGAATTTAACTTGTACATGCCTCATGAGTTTAACACAGCTCTTTTAAACTATTACAACCCAGAATATCAGGGTATTTTACTCATTTTTTTTAATGTTTATATGGATGTGATATTAAAACACTGGGATTCAAGAGACTTTTAGATGTGCTGCATTAACACAGTCAGATATTCATCAGAGCTCAGATTATGAACCTGAGGGGTTTTATCTTTCATCCTCAAATGCATCCAAAGTGCAGAGTCCGTCCTTAAGTTTTATTCAGTTACAAAATGAAAAAATTAAAATGAGCTAACCATTTATCTCCTAGAATCCCATGCCTCAATTCACTGAATTTACTAAAGTTTCATATTTTATATTTTACTTTTTGTATTTTTATATAAAAATCCCATTATTTCCACTATGTCATTTATTTTGTATTTCTACTGGCTGGAAAACTGTATCTTTAGCAGTGTCGGGGTCGTTACTCAAAAAAAGTAACGTATTACACATTACTGGTTACTTTTTGGAAAAAAATAATCCATTACTTTACTTACTTTACTTTAATTACTTTACTTAGTTCCTCCCTGTGGAAAGTAATTGGTTGCACTCCTCATTATGTTACTTATGTGTTACTCCGCAACATCGCCTGAAATTCACTGTTAACAAAATAACGTTAAACTTCACATCTGCACACGTGTTGGCACAAATCTCCATCCTGATACCAAGAACACACACGAGATATTTCTTTATGCTCCTCAATAAAGTAACAGCGACTCGTCTGATGTCGTGTTCTCAGCGGTGGAGAGCTGTTTCTGCACTTTCTGCACAAACTCTCCGTAACGTGCACATCTCCACCGCTCTGAAGTTGTAGCCCGCTCTGCCATTTTGTCCGCCCTCTCCTGCACGAACTCCGGCCAAAGTGAGGTGACGACTCGCCAGAGGTCAGAGGTCAGAGGTCAGGCGACTGCTGCACGAGCATGAAGACACGATACGCTGTTTTTTCTATCCGCCCCTTATGCACGAGAACTGAAGAACTTTTATATTTTAACACAAGTAACGCCACAGATGTTTGATCTGTTCCTGTCGTGTGATCGCTGAATTTAGGAACAGTAACATGTCACATTACCGTGTTACAGAGTTGTGTAAAGAAAAATGTGAAGAAAAAGAAAATCAACAAATACAAGCATCACATGTTTGGAGAGTCATGCCTGTTCCTGCTTCCATCAATAAAAGAAGCTTTTCTCTTTGAAACTGAAGCCTCATTGGTTAAACTCCGCCTCAACATCCTGTTTCGAGAGGAAATCCATCAAATTCAGGAAGCAAGTGGCTCCCAAAACACCATTTGTGACTTTAACAAGCGACGTAAAATGAGCAGATCGTGAAACTGATTGGGGAAAGGTGAATCAGACAGAGGGAGGTGAATGGACCTCCTCTAAATGAAGCTGCTGTTCACCTTTAATGTGCTCAGATCAGCAAAGCGACTGATTCTTTGATCTTTTCTCATCCGATCATCCAATCAGCGTCCGATCTGCTCTGCCGAGAAACCAAACGTTCAGTTTCATCCCAGGTATCAGCCTTTGCTCCCCATATGCCACGTACAGTGATGATAATCTGCCAGCATATGGATCCATCTGTATATAATCTGTAGGCCTCCATCTGCCGCCGGTTTACAGCAGCGGATCTCTTTTATCAGATTATGTTATGGCACTCGTTTTTTTTGTCTCTTATTTTGAAGGCGTATTGAGATTTGAACACTTTGCACCTGTATGCCGCCGCTGTCTAGACAGATTAATCACCCGGATGCCCACGACTCGCTGATTTTGCCTCAAATCCCCCTAAAACGACGCACCTGTGAACCCCCCTGTTGCAGCTGTACACGTGCGGGTTGCAGAATTATTTTTAAACACTGCAGTCACTCCTTTTTTTTTTTTTACACGAGAAAAATGCATTTATTACGGCATGATCTGAAATCTGCACACACAGAAGAGAATTACCTTGTGACTTCAGTTGTGATTTTCATATTTTAACTCTTAACTTTAAGTCCTTTTCCGGGCTGAGATGATTCACTGAGCCTTTTGAAACCACACTGGATTAACGTAAAAACTGACATTTTTAGAGATGCAGGATTTTAGTCTCCAAAAACCACTTTCTCAGAAAAATTTGCTGATCAAAAAAAGGCTTTACAACATCACCCCAGCACTTTGCATATCGATGGACTGGCTCTCGTTGGAGGCAGGAGGCCGTGGACGTTGGACGGGAAGTGTAGTGATCATCAGATTTCTCTGGATTAGATAAGCAAGTAGCGCAAATCAGCCTTAGCCGTGCCGCTTCATCCCCAAATGCTTCGGGATTCAGCGCATTAACTCTGTTCGCCACCCGCAGGAGAAACCGCCACAGTCGTCAGCCGCTGCTTTTGAGAAATAAAGTCATCAAGCCCGTAAATCTGCCTGCCGCGGCTCTGATATCGCATTAAAGCGGCCGATTATAGCAATTCACTGTTTTCTTTATGACAGCTGTTTAGTGAAGACATTGTTCAAATTTGATTTTTTTTTTTTTTTTTTTTAAACTGGTGCATTTGTTCACACTAAATCCAGTCGTGCCACTTTGGCTCATGTGAATGAGAGGAGCTGCTGCCGTCAGCCGATCGGGATATAATGTCGCTTTGTGATGACTTAGACTTCACATTCACTCAGTAAACACCCTTTAAAGTGGATTGATGTGCAAAACATCACAAAGAGTGTTATTCTGGTGCTGAGACGGAATAAATTTGCGAGCAAAATTATGAATAATGTAGAATAATGTGACTGAAATGTTGTATCGGACGCCGAAAGATTTCACTCTCAAATGGATCGACCAGGTGCGACGACAAAATCCATTTATTTCAAAAGACGTGTGGAGACAAAACCGTAAGGAGTGAACACTGCGGGACCTGTGACCGTCCTCGTTACAGTCCCAGTCCCCGGCGTGTGGCCTGATTGGCTTTGCTGCGTCCGCGTGTTAATGGAGTTACTGTATATGTTCCCCTGGAGCGCCGGCCCCTGTGTCACATTGAACACTCGCGGCAGGTAATGCAGATTATCGGGTATTAAGTGATCAGTTTAATTGCTCGCTTGTGTCGCAGCCACCGGGCCGGCTTCACGTGGTCAGCTGTTGGCAGGGGAGTTTGTCTTGCTTACACAGAGTCCAGCAAAAAAAAAAAAAAAAAAACCCACAGCGATTGTGCAAAATATCAGGGACGGTTGCTGTTTTCATGAACCGCGCTGATGAGGTGAAGCCGGGTGAAATCCATTATCCCTTATTGATTTCTATTATTAGATCTACGCCGGTGACAAGGGTGGAAATGCAGATTTTTTTTTGTTTTTCTCTTGGAGACACCTCAGATGATGACTGTGCAAATGTGCCGCTAATATTTTTTTACATTTACATTTTTATATTCCAACATTTCAACACCATTTTTCACCTCGGTGCGTCCGGTGCTGAGGTTCCTGTGGGTAGCATTCCGTGTTAGCTTAGCGTAAAGACTTGAAGTCAATGGGAGTCGTTAGCGTGGCTCTGTCAAAGTGAAAAAAATAAACCTTACAGCAGCTCTGAGGCTGCTCCTGGTATTAGTCTCAGGTAAAATAATGGATAAAACATTTTAGCTCTTTATTAATTATTTAACCATCTTTCAGGACGGCTGCTCCTCAGTTTGTTTTGAATCAAATGAACTGGTTTAGTCGGTCCTACTGCAAACAGGCCTGCTGCTCTGTGTTTTTACCTAGAAAGTTTTACGTTACTTTACCACTTACAATCACTTGTCACAAACTCATTTACAGTGAGACAGCTCTTATTGTGAAGTTACAGCCATTCAAATAAATCAGACTGACCTTCGCTCCGCTCAGTCACTTTGCCTTAATGACCTGCTCCACTTATTATTTCCTTACCAAATATAGAGGATATTACCACCTTAAGTGTTCAAACTCTCCGTTCGTTGTGAATAGAAGTTTGTTTTTAGCTTGTCTGCCTTTGATTTTCAAAACTGTCTTAGCAGATCAACCATGAAGTGAAAACAAAAAAATCTAGGCTAATAACTCATTGATCTGTAGTTTTCTTTCCGTTTTCACTCGACCTGACGGCGTCCCTGCTCGGACACGTGGACTCTGTAACAAGCTGCCAGTCTTCCCCGGCTTGTCCTTCATTGGCTGCAGTAAGCGTATCAAGGTAGATGCATAACTGCTGTGTAAGGCAACACTAAGACTGTGAAACATCTCCGTGTCCACGAGTCTTTTAGTTCCAAAGAAAAAAGTCAGTTCCTGCACACAAAAGCTCTCGAGAAACGTTCCTGTAAGCGAAACGTCGTCTAACTCCCTCAAATAAATCAGTGCAGATTTCTTTCTTTGGAGATTTGGATCTTTGGGGACTTTGAATGGTGTGTGTGTGTGTGTGTGTGTTGCCTTCCACTCATCTAACACACTCAGTCTCCTGTTTGCTGAGCTCGTTTGGCTTGATAAGTCATAAAATGGTGATATTTGCTGCGGTCAGTCGGGCCATAAAGTGTCACACAGTCTCCTAAAAATGACATTCCCGTATAAGTAAACTGCATCCTCAGTTACAGAAACGGTGAATCTTTGCGGTTGCTTGAGCTGATTTGCGTTTTAACTGCGAACAAACTCGACTGAAAACGAGCTGAGACCCGTTCTTGGTGATCTTGGCCCTCATCCGAGTGTTACTGCTGAATTCACACATGCCGAAACACACCGATCTTTGTGGGGGAACGCTCCCGGTGTGGAAAACAACCGCTCCAAACGAGCCCGCTGTGAAAGCTCCCTAGAAATTAATAGTTCAAACCAAACGGGTCCGACAATCCTCAGTTCCCCTGACGAGCGGTGGAGCTCCTTCTCCTCGTTTACAGAGATCACACCGAGACAGACGAGAAACTTGAGAGCGACACGCTGACGTTTGAAAATCGCCATGAGAATCAGCGACAGGATGACGTGTTGAGTTTGGGCGCTTGTTGGGCGTGGCCACTTCTGATGATTGACAGTTGCTCTCTCCCGTAGCCGTGCAAACCCCAAACTCCCAGCTGCACCTGATTGGACGAGTGTTTCACTCGTGGGCCGTCCTCTCCCGGATTTGGCGGCTCTTTTGGAAACTTTGTTTTATATGTTAGAAAACAGTTCACTGAGAGGCTTTTCTGAAAACATCTGAGGCAGAAATGAACCCTGCGGCGGCTGAATCTGTCTCCATTTCAAGTTCAAGTTCAAGTTCAAGATTTATTCGTCACATGCATGAATGTACAGGTACAGCAGCAGTGAAATGTAACTGCAACAACTCCGGCACTGTGCAAGTAAAAATAGATAGAATAAAATAGTTAATAAAATAAAATAAAATAAAATAAAATAAAATAAAAATAGAAAATATATATAACATTGCTATATGCAATCTACAACCTATATACAATATACAACAATATACAGTAAGTACAAATAAGTAGAAGTAGAAGATCAGACGGATGGTGGTCATTCAGATCGATGGCGGTTAGACGACGGTTAAAAGTTCCTCGGGAGTTTCTAGAGGCGGTGAGTCGGGTTGGAATTTGCATAAAGTGGCCAAGACGTCAACTTTATGCAAATGAGCCGACGCCGACGTGACGCCCCGTCTCTCGAAACGTGCATCACACAGCTGCTTCCATAGACAGTGAACGGGAAGCGTGGAAAAGACTGATCCTGTGGACATGGACATCAGTGTGTCTGAGGCAATAGCTGCTGTCTCTTCGCATCCCCCTTTGGAACACACACACACACACACACACACACACACACACACACACATGCACGCACCGCGCTCGTGCACGCACCGATTCACGTAAGCAGTGCAAAATAACCAGTGCCGGCTGCAGACCACGCAGCATCCAGACTGAGGTCCGGCTCTCCGCTCAGAAAACAGCAGAGAGAGAGAAGAATGACAGAGTGTGGGGAATCTGCCCTCCTTTAATCTGAGGCTTCTCTCTCTCTCCATCCGGCCAGGCAAGTCTTTTCCTGATAAAAAACAAACTAAAAAAAAAAAAAAAACAGGGATTGTGTGAGCGCTGGGATTGCTGAAGATATAATTGTTTTGATCTTTTTTGTTTTTTTTTTGTTTTTTTTTGTTGTTTTTAATCTGTGTGGTTGTGCTGGAGGTTGCTGACATCCACAGGTCACACGGTGGTTAAAGAGGCTGCAGATTGCTTTCACAGGGCGGGGTGTCTGCGCTGCCAACACAAGCAGACAAAAAGCCAAAATCTCAGGATGATTTGATTGTTTTGTGCGGCAGCGGAGGAGAGGCTCCGAGACCTCCGCCGTCTCTCTGCGGGACGGGGGGGGGCTTCGCCTTCGGGTGACACCGAGGTGATGAGGCGGGGGGCAGGATGTTGAAATTTGTCTGACGGTGTTGTTTTGCGTGTTCGCAGGACGATCATGGGGCCACACGGCATCAGCCGAGCCGTGCAGAGACTGGAGTTCAGCGACTGCAAGAAGGGACTCGGTGAGCATACATAATCTCCTTGACTCTTTAACCCCCAGCAGAAATCTCCATGTCAAGAAGCGATTTAGTGTCGTATGCAGTATTCAAATCTTCTTTTTCTTAAAGCAAGTAAAAAAAAAAAAACCTACCAGTGGGATAATCCCACTTATTTCCAACGCTAATCAACTTGTTTCCAGAATTTTCCTGAATCAAGGGTCATTTTCTTGATCCTCGTCGCTGATCTGCTTTATTCTGCCCTGTTTCAGCACATTTGTACTCGCTCCCAGATTATGAAGAATACGTAGAGTCAAGAAGTGACTCTAAATTCATGTTTTTCTTGCCGGCGGGATGAGATAATCCCACCTGTTTCCAGTGCAGTTCCACTTGTTTCAGTGTAAATGTGCTGGAACGAGGCAGATCAGCCGCTGGGATCAAGAAAATGACGCTTGATTTGGGAAAATATCAGGAAACCAGTTGATTACACTGCAAAAAGTCAAAATCTTACCAAGATTATTTGTCTTATTTCAAGTCAAAAATGTCTTATTCCTAGTCAAAATATCTCATTACACTTAAAATAAGACATGATCAGCTCAGAAATAACTTGTTTTTAGACAATTTTCACTTGTTTCAAGTGAAAATTCACTTGAAACAAGTGAAAATTTGCTTGAAACAAGAAACAAATTCTGCCAATGGAACAAGCAAATTTTTACTTGTTCACTTGTGTCACTAGTAAAAATTTGCTTGTTCCATTGGCAGAATTTGTTTCTTGTTTCAAGTAAATTTTCACTTGAAACAAGTGAAAATCATCTAAAAACAAGTTATTTCTGAGCTGATCATGTCTTATTTTAAGTGTAATGAGATATTTTGACTAGAAATAAGACATTTTGACTTGAAATAAGACAAATAACCTTGGTAAGATTTTGACTTTTTGCAGTGTAGCAGTGGAAACAAGCGGGATTATCTTTAAGGTTTTCAGCACTCGGCGAGACGACGCGACTAAATGAGATTGTTTGCACTTAATATGATATTAACCCGCAGCTCACACTCGTATTTAACCTTTAAACCGTGCGCACTTGCAGGTGTGAAAATAATCGGCGGCTACAGAGAGTTCACGGGGGAAGAGTTCGGCATCTACATCAAGCGGGTGATCGCCGGCGGGCTGGCCGCTCTGGACGGTCCGTGCCAACTGCTTTGTCTGTTTTTGATTTATTTGTCTGCCAGATCGAATGGGGGGAGAGATACAGACCATAATATCCTCCAACACCTGTCTGTCTGTCGCTGTCTGACTCCTCTCTCTCTCTCTCTCTCTCTCTCTCTCTCCCTCTCTCTCTCGCTCTCTGTTCCAGGCCGGCTTAAGTCAGGCGACCTGATTTTGGATGTCAACAATATTAGCCTGGTAGGAGTGACCAATGAAAGGTGAGTCACAGTTTATCAGTCAGAGATCGCAGGTGAACAGCTGACGTTCGTACATTAACAGCAGAAAGTGAACGGCTTCCTCGTCTCTGAGTCTGTAACCGGATACGAGAAACAGTTCTTCTGTGTTCAGGATGCCGTGACTTTTCCTCGCTTTATTTTAAAAGTGCACTCTGCAAAATTGCCAAGGGCTCAGGAAATTTAGACTCAGCTGATTAAAAAAAAAAAAAAAAAAAAAAAAAAAAAAAAAGTGAAATTAGCATGAAATTTGATGGCGGGCCTCCAGCTGCTTCTCAGAGTCCAGCCTGTAGCCGAGGGAGGCGGCGTTTCTCGGCTACAGAGCCGTCGAAGGCTGTTTTATTTGGAAGGAGCCATCAAATGCAACCGAGGAATGCAGCTTTCACCGGGTAAGATGTGTCCCTCCCAGTTGAATGTCTCCCACAATCCTTTGCGTACACAGGAAGTGGAAGTCAATTGGGGAAAAAAAGCCTCTGTTTTCGTGGAATTCATCCGTAAAATGCACATCAGTCAATTCCTCCTCGAAGCTCTTAAAAAGGACGGGGCCCAAAAGCGTCTTCTCCTTGGCCACTGCAGGTGTGAGAGCGACATTTCCGGTGATGTGCATGAGGCACGTCCTCGGTTTTGGTCAACTGCTTCAAAGTAAAAGCCTTCATAGCCTGCAGAGGGCCGTCCTCCCTCAGCTGCAGCCTGGACTTTTAGATGCATGATTTGCAGAGTGCACCTATCACGTGTTTACTGTACCGTCTGTGCAGCCCACGATGGAAAAGGAACCCAAAACGTGCTCTTACTTTGCTCACGTTGTACCTCAACACTAAAGGAAGTGGCAATAAACATCAACCTCAGAATAAAAACTCATTAATCTGAAGGCAGGCCTCTCAGGCTCCTGACAAGACTAACAACCCCGAGAGATAATCTAACACTTCAACCTTTAAATGCCTGTCTTAAATCGGATGTTTTGATGGCTAATGAACACAAAAACATAAACAACAGAGTGAAACGTTCCTATGTTTTTTGGTTATAATAGGTTAAAAGAGAACTATGCTTTTGAGAAATGAGCCTCCTTAAAAAAAACAACAACCTTATAACACAATTAAAACAATTCTATTTTATAGTGTATATATTGCTTGCTGCTATTTATCATCTGTTTATACTGTAAATTTGCACATTGCCCATATCTATGCACATTTTATACATCTATGCACACGTTTTTTTGCACATTGGGTACTTAGATCTTTAGATCTCTAGTGTCATCTTTTATTCTTTATTTTTTATTTATTTAATCTTGTAATCTGTGGATACTGCTGAAAACTGTGAATTTCCTTCGGGATGAATAAAGTATCTATCTATCTATCTATCTATCTATCTATCTATCTATCTATCTGTCTATCTATCTGTCTAAACAGGACAAAGTTATGTTATAAGGGATGCATGTTGTTGTGGAATAGCCAGACGTGGGACTTTATGGAATACACGTCTTCATTTGATTTTTACATGTACAAAAAAATCTGCCCATCACTGTAACTCCATAATATTCAGTCCAGCCATGTTTATTTTGCTCCAACCAGCCGGACGGGGCAGCAGACAAGATAAAGAACAGGAAAAACTGGGTTTTTAGTCTGTTTGTGATGCAGAATGCTCACGGAGAGCTTGCAAAATCTGGAATGGATGCGATTTAAAACACAGCAGGGATGTTTAACCGTTTAGACATATAAACCAATGCAAAAGAACAAGTGCACAAAAAGGTTCTTCATTGTGTATTTCCACTTTGGTGTGTTATGTGTGTGTTGTAGTTGCACACAGCTCATGGCTTCCTCTCTCTCTCTCCTGTGTGCTGATAGGGCGGTGGAAATCCTCCGGACGGCCTCATTCTCCAATCACATGTGTCTGCTGGTCGCCAGGGACGACGAATCCAGGTAGCGAACGGCGTCGTCCTCGCAACTCCGCCACGTTCCTGTGAACCCTGAGCGCTGTTTTCCCACCTCCGGCTCCTTTCGCTCCGTTTAGCAGACGCAGCGTAAAACTTGTCAGAGTCGGTCAGGTCCTTGTTTTCCGTTTGGCGGCGGTTCATTTGAAGCCGCCCGCCGTGTCGTAACCGGCGCCGCGGCTCATTGTTTCGCCGGCTGAACGGGGGCTGATCTGTGCACAGCAGGAGCGCCGTGATTTGATTTTGATGTATCTAAAAATAGTCTTAATACAATAAGCACATTACACTGTTTGGGTTCACACACGGGGAGAGCTTTTGGCGGCGTGCTGTGTGATCCTGTCATACTCAATCCACCCTTCGCTAAGTCCCGCCCCCCCCCCCCCCTTGGTTACTGTTGCTACGCCTGTCAAGCTTTTGCACCCGGCATGTCAATCTATGGCGTTTTCAACAATATCAGAGAGAGATTTTCAGACAGAGAGAAGACAACAATGTGCATTTGAGAGCAGCATTTACAGATTATTTATGGGCGGGGCTTTATGAATGAAGAGGAAATAAAAAACGAGGGAAAAGTGTCAGGTAGCCGGCACCTGGACGGTTCATGTTCAGGACAGACAGGAACATGTCTGCTCCCAGGGCGGCTCTGCTTCTGAGAAATGTTTGTGTCGCTGAGCGTACGGTCTGCTGTCCGTCACAAAGCCAGCGTCTGCGACTTTTGAACATTTGCAGCGACTAAACATCGAGGTAGAGATGCTTCCAAAAATGTCCAGAAGGGAAGTGAGCGGTAAAATCTAAGGGGGTACGTCGGTGGTTCTTCTAAAAATGGGAGAACTGTCTCTACACTGCAAAAACTCAAAATCTTACCAAGATTATTTGTCTTATTTCAAGTCAAAAATGTCTTATTACTAGTCAAAATATCTCATTACACTTAAAATGAGACATGATCACCTCAGAAGTGACTTGTTTTTAGACAATTGTCTCTTGTTTCAAGTGAAAATTTGCTTGTTTCATTGGAAAAATTTGTTTCTTGTTTCTAGCTAATTTTCACTTATTTCAAGTGAATTTTCACTTTTTCCACTGGCAAATTTTGCCAATGAAACAAGCAAATGGTCTAAAAACAATTTACTTCTGAGGTGATCATGTCTTATTTTAAGTGTAATGAGATATTTTGACTAGAAATAACACATTTTTGACTTGAAATAAGACAAATAATCTTGGTAAGATTTTGCGTTTTTGCAGTGGAGGGTCCCCCATGTTAGTTTGTGGAAGTGCCGTCAGGATTCAAGGAGTTCTTCAAGGAACCTCCAGGGATTCCTCGAAGCCTTTTTCACTTTTTAAGTTGACAGACATTTTTTTTTTTTTTTTTTTTGCCTGGAGATGTGACAAACCGTTGAAAAGCTAAGATGCCGTGGTCTTTGGTGCAGACCACTGAGCGAGGTGTAACCGCCGGTCGGGGGCCCCTGCGTGTCTCGTCTGAGCGGCTGACGTCTCGTCCCTGACAGACGATGTCGTGCGGGAGAGCGGCGGGGAGGTAAAGCGACCTGGCACTCTGCTGTCTGCGGTGCTTTTCAATGTCAGGGCTGCCACGTCAAGCCAAACGCAGCCTGACACAATAGGGACACTCTGCTGTCTGTCCACAGGCTTTTCTGTTCGGGAACAGCGGCCGGGGGACGCACTGCAAAACACGGAGCGCGCCGGGAGATCAGCAAAAACAACAGTACGCACCGCTCTGAGGTGGCTTTTTTTTTTTTTTTTTTTTGCAGGACAACAGATGACCATTAGATAAACTTTGAAGTCGTTTCCCTCGGCTCTTTGGCTGTGCAGGGCGGCGTGAGGTGGTGGAGCGGTCAGGCAGCGGTCACAGACTCTCTCATTTCCCTCCTCACTTGTTTCTTGTAGATCTGAAATGAACAGCTGATTGATCACTGATCAACAGAAAAGTATAGGACTCGTTTTAGTCGTTTACCAAACATAAAAATCCCAGACATGTGCTGAGTGTGGTGTCACTAAGATCTCTAAGATTTGCCAACTTCTCTCCGCTCATATCGTTAAAAAATCAATTCATCGGAAGCAATGAAAAGTTGATTAATAAGAAAAAAAAAAACAGAAGGACTTGATTGCAATGAAAATAATCCTCATTTGCAGGTGTAGGTTCTTGTCTGCCTTTGCTGAAGGAGACAAAGTGAGGATCTCTCTGGACTCCAGCACATCATTTATTCCTTTAATGTGTCAGATATTAATCGTCTACAGGAAACATAAAGACAAGCATCATTTTATCAGTACATAGGGTTATGATTAGGGTTAGGGTTAGGGTTAGGGTTTTATTAGGGTTAGGGTTAGAGTTAGAGTTACGGTTAGTGGATATAAGAGACAGACCAGACATTGCAGCTTCTGTGGGCCAGTGGCGCAATGGATAACGCGTCTGACTACGGATCAGAAGATTCTAGGTTCGACTCCTGGCTGGCTCGCAGCTTTTTCACTGGCATGTTATTCTAGCGGGTGGTGAGATTGTCTCTCAGAAGAGCTAAGGTTCAGTTTCTCGTGACGTCGCTCCCGTCAGCTTGTCTTTATCAGGCAGAAAAAGACCTGAAACCGAACGCGTCCCGCTCCTCGTACCCCTGCAACCCAACCACATCGCAAAAACATTTAAAACAGATGTGTTCAGATGAAGTCTACAGCTCACAAGACATTATTCATTTTAACCCTCTCATTATCCCATCATCCCTTTACCTAATTTAATGGAGACAACTGGGTAAACAAATTAACGTGATGATGTTTTCAATGTCCTGGACACGGTTTGGGGCATCAGCGTTTCTTTGGGGTCAATTTGACCTCCAGGCTGTTTTAGCTGCATAAAATATATGAGAAATATAAATTTTGCACACGTTTATTGTAGTTTTTTAGTCACTTAGGAGCTATAACGTGCCATTTAAGATAAATAGGGGTTTATATTTTACTTAAAGGGCCATGTAGGTGGTCAGCAAGACACATATAGTACCTGACATAAAGTACCTTATAATCAGTTTTCTGGGGGTTTAAATTACTGGGGTCAAATTGACTCCAACTGATAAAAAATGTGAATTAATTTGAAGGTAACAGGAGGTTGGACAACAAGATGTTTGATCTGGTGCTGCACAAAAGGACAATCTGGTTCCATTTGGTCAAAATGTTGAAAAAGATAATACCGCCGAGTTCACTCTGGTGATTATTGACTTTAGATGCAGCTTTTCCCAGATGCGGAGCAGGAATAATGACCCCCACACAAAGACGAGCGTACTCCTCTGCGCCTCACGCTGAAAGCTTTCACGCTGGTTTCATTACTCACCGGCTGATAATGTGTCTCCAAGTCACCGGCGGGAGAGTAACGATGGGTTTCGCCGCCGGGCCGTGTCGCGCCGGCTCAGGACTGATTCGCCTCGCGGACTCAAACGACAGCAGCATCTGATCTTACATTTACATTCACATTTTACCTTTCAGGTTTGTTTTCCAGTTGGCGTTTTTATCAGGGATGGTGTAGCATGAGACCGGTTCCTAGATTACAAAAACAACCCTGTGTGTTTCCTGTGAAAGACGCAGACGGAGACATTTTTTAGAGCAAGTGCAAAGGGCAAACGTCGGAGGTGGGGTGTGACGCAGCGGAGAGAGGGGTGACGCGAGGTAGGGCTTGAAAATACGAGCGGACGACAGGAAGTGACTCCATGTTGTGACTGGAAAGAGAAGGTCGTCCCCCCGCCGGGCGCGCGCTGACGTTCGTTTCGTTTCATCCACGTTGTTACGCAACCGAACCGACAAGAGTCACACAACTGAACCCAGGTTGTTGTTGTTGCAGTGATTTGTTTTAATTATTATTATTATCCACCGCCGCCGCCGCCGCCACCGCCGCCGCCGGCCTCGTGTGCCCCGCGTGGCACAGCCGGTCAGCTCCGGGACACAAAAGCTGTGATGCAACCATGCCGGGCCGAAGCCTCGACTAAAGGGATTTGGATCGCGGCGAGACAATCTACTGCTGAGTCAACCCTGATGCAACCTCGTGTCCTCACAGGACCGAGGGATAAATACACCAAAAATTAAACCTGAGCTCGCCGACGGAGTTTTCTGCCTCCCGTTGGCCGGGGGGGGATAAAACTCTTAACTCCGCGACGCTGAGACTCAGAGTTCCCGTCCGGCCTGGAATACCTGGAATATCCCTGAGACTACGCGGAGAGCCGTAATCCACACGAGTCAGGTGGTTTGATAGACTCTGCCGGGAAGTGAGGAAAAGTGACTTTACAGGAATACAGCAGAATGATTTTTAAAACGTCAATTTGTTTGATTGTCTGTTGGTTTTCAGACTGAAAATCAGTGATAACAGACTCAGGAGGAAGATCATCTGTACTATGGAAATGCCCCGAATGATATTTTATGGAAAAGTCATGAAATTAATTCATTTTTACACTATAAACAACACTGGCAAAACAAATCTCCGTCTTTCAGTGTTCAGATCTTGTTTTTCCTCCAACAAAGCAAAAAAAATATGCCTTAATCTAATCAACTTGTTTCCACTATTTTCTTGAATTTAGTGTCATTTTCTTTCTTGATCTTCCTCATTCTGTTTTATTTCAGCAGATTTATACTTGGAAAAATTCCTGAAACAAGTGAAATTTCCACCACCCACATGGAAAAGTGGGATTATCTCATCCCACTGGCAGGTTTTTGGCGTTAATTGAAGAAAAAAAAACAAGATTTTAACACTGAAGATCAAAAAATAAATGACTCGCTGCGGTCCTTCACAAGAAACTGGATCATGTCTTTGTCGTAGGAACCAAAACAGGCTTTTATTTACATGAAACGTTGCAGATTATCACGATAAAAAGCTTCGATTTGGTCTCTTTGAGACTGAACTTTGCTGCTCGTGAGCTTTTAAGAAACGAATCAACTAAAAACTAACATCCACGTCCAAACTTAGAGGAGGCAAAAGAGTGTGTTTCTTTTGGAAAACACAGTGATTTAAGAAATGAATAAATAAAACAAGTAAAGCAACACCAGCAGTTAGACAGTCAGCCAGGCTTCTTCTCTAATCTGGAGACATTACATAATAACAAAATGATTAGCACACAGCTTGCTAATAAACTCTCATGTATACTCACAATACGCATATTTTTTCTTTATTGGGTCCAGGAGGGTTATTACTATTTTTCTGCAGTTTATTCAGTCATTTTTCATTTTTCTTTGTTGTATTTTGTTGCTCAGTTTTGTGCCTATAAATGAAAACCATGAACGGGATCCAGAAAAAGCTTTACGTCTCCACTTAGGCATTTATCCAGGTGCAAGGTTCAGAGGTGAAGTGTGTGTGTGTGTGTGTGTGTGTGTGTGTGTGTGTTAGGGTTAGTGTGTGTGTGACTCTGGGATTCCTGAGAGGCATTAACCTGCCGGTGTGATCAAATCCAGATCAGGCGGCTCTGCTCGGCTGCTGCTGCTGCTTCATCCATGTGAGGGAGACAAACACCCACAGATCAGCCTCACACACACACACACACCCGACAGCCTCGGTTCAGCTCAGGACGTGTGTGTGTGTGTGTGTGTGTGTGTGTGTGTGTGTGTGTGTGAGGGGATGTCGTGGACAGTGAGCCCCACCTGAACTCGGTTAATCCAGCTCCTTACGTTCGGAGCAGAGTTCACACACCTGGCTGCATAAATCTGAAGATGCAAAATTCACTTTGCACAGACTTCAGGCTGATGTGGCATTTTTAAAGGCTGATGACGCGAATTTTTAGACTTAACCTGTCCTGTGCTGTCATTTGTGTGTGCGTGTGTGTGTGTTGTCTAGCTTCGTGGGTGTGATGCGAGTCCACATGCTGGTGAAATATCCTCATTAGCTGCTAATCCACAACACTGGATTTGTATCTCTCCGTTCACTTCCATTGCAAAATAGCTCCCGCAATAAAAAACACTTTTAGCACAGAAAACAACACCGACAAAGAGGATTAGGACAATAAAAAGGAAAAAAACGAGTCCTGGTGCACATTTTTGATGCATTTAAACGTCTCCTTTCTTGTTATTTTTCCCCATTGGAACCGGAAAGTCGATCCAGCAGGCATAGTAACGTCTCTCCACAAAGAAACAACCCAATATTACCTTCACAAACGATTGTAATTAATGTTACGTAATGTTATTTGGGGGAGCTGTTTTGCAGCGGAAGCGAGTGGAGAGATGCAAATGATAGCGCTGTGGATTAGCAGGAGCAGCTCATGAGGATCTCACCTCACAAAGTTCAGTTTTGCTTATTGCAGCTTGCCAATGTTTTGTGCAGACATTCAGAATCGTGAAGTTTGACCAATTTCACACCAAAAAAAATCAGACCAGACCGGTGACGTTATTGAATTTTTCTGGCATAGAAACGGATGAATTTGAGCAAAATTTCTGCACAAAAGCTCCTGGTTTCAGCCGCTCTCCTCAAAATAAACCTAAACCGTGTGTGTGTGTGTGTGTGTGTGTCCGTCCTCCAGGAGGGAGTTTGCTGAGTTGATGGAGAAGTACGGCTCCAATCACATCACGGCTTCAGGACGGATCTCCCCCATCCAGCTCTCCACAGGTGATGCAGAGGAAAACCTTCAAACTCCAAACTCAAACTCCAAAACAATTAACATTAATTAACATTTTCCCTTCATCCCCCTGTCTTGACTCTCCTTCTCTCTCTCCCTGCCTGTAGGTTTTAATTTAATTTCATTTCATAATCTTTAAACTCTCTGCTGAGCCCAGAAAATAATCCAAACCTCCGTTACACATCCAGTATAAACATATAAAACATAGAAAACCCAGCAAAACCTCCAAAGCCTGTCATAAACTTTTCCTTTTATTTTGTTTTCACTACTTAGTTTCTTCTTCTGCAGCAATTATGTGCACAGTGATAACAAGTAGAGTGGAACGGATAAACAGAGTCATAAAATATGATATTTATATATATGAAATCAGTGCAAAATCCCTCTTGTTGCTGCCACCGCCTCCACAGCAGGTAATCGCAGCCCGTGTGACAGATAGTTGGCAGTTTGCTGAGGATGTTTACCTGCAGCCTCAGGCGGCACTGAAACTCCCCTCAGCCGGAAAATTGGGACCAAAATGTAACGATGTGACTTCAGATGTCACACCCCGAGAGTTCAGGATCGCCAGGCTGAAATAATCCTTTACATGAAGCCCAAATAATCCTTTACATGAAGCTGAAATAATCCTTTACATGAAGCTGAAATAATCCTTTACATGAAGCTGAAATAATCCTTGACATGAAGCCCAAATAATCCTTTACATGAAGCCCAAATAATCCTTTACATGAAGCTGAAATAATCCTTGACATGAAGCCCAAATAATCCTTTACATGAAGCCCAAATAATCCTTTACATGAAGCTGAAATAATCCTTTACATGAAGCCATAATAATCCTTTACATGAAGCTGAAATAATCCTTTACATGAAGCCATAATAATCCTTTACATGAAGCCAAAATAATCCTTTACATGAAGCTGAAATAATCCTTTACATGAAGCTGAAATAATCCTTTACATGAAGCCATAATAATCCTTTACATGAAGCCAAAATAATCCTTTACATGAAGCTGAAATAATCCTTTACATGAAGCCAAAATAATCCTTTACATGAAGCCAAAATAATCCTTTACATGAAGCCAAAATAATCCTTTACATAAACTCTAATCTGTGGAGTTGATGCGTTCACTTCTTTACAATAATGTTTCATGAATTAAAGGAATACTCCAACATTTTGGGGCAAAATACCCTTTTTCCAACTTATTTTTTTACTTCAGTGGAGCCAGGCTAACAACTCCCATAGACTTTAAGTCTTTATGCTAAGCTAACACAAAATGCTACCCAGAGGTATCGAACATTGGTATCGATGTCTTAGTCTGGGGAAACAGAAAAAGAGGGTTTTACTCAAAACGTCGGAGTATTCCTTTAAGCATTTGTTAATACTTGAACTAATGTATGATCAAGAATTTATGACGTTTCCCACCTGAACTAACTGTTATTAATCTTTATTATAATGTAATAATTCCTTATGGACCAATTAACACCATAAACTGAGGTATTAATTACCAATTAAAGCGTGTGTGCTTGAGCTGCTAGCCCGCTGTACATACAATTAAAGTCATGTTATGATTATATGTTTAAAAAAATCATTATCTAATGCGCACTAATGTAAAAGCGTTCCACATTTCTGCAATATGTTTATACAATCCTCGTTCATACAACACGTTGTAATCCTGTGGGAAACACGCCACAGTGGTTGCTCATGAATATTAATTAGTAATGGGCACCACAACCTGATGTGAGGGACCCAGTTTTTATGTTTCAAAGCCTTTACAGTGTTTCGTAGATAATCATTAACGGCACAATTATTCCCATAAGTGTTGAATTATTGGAGCTTTAAAATCTTTAAAATCCCACTGTGATGATCAACTTGTTTCCAGACTTTTCTTGAATTAATTTGTCAGTGAGTGCCTTATTCTGGCTCGTTGCAACAGATTTATGCTTACTCCCAGAGAAAAAAAAAATCCTGAGACTGCTTTGGAAACAAGTGGGATTATCTCAAAAACGAGATTTTAAAGCTTAATTTGAGCCTAAATGAGATTTTTTTTTTTTTTTGCCGTCCTCTTTTAAAGCGTTTTGTAAACTACACACTATATATAAAGTTAATCAGTGTGATTTTGTCGTCAGTCTTCCTCCTTCACTCTCTCCAGTCCTCCATCTCCTCCTCATCCTTTCTCTCGTCGTCTTCGCCCCCCCAATCTGTCCCACTGCCTTTCACTCCCACTCGTTTTCTATTTCTCTCTCTCTCTCTCTCTCTCTCTCTCTCTCTCTCTCGGATCCTCATGTAGTGATTTTCTCTCCCACCACTTCCTCCTCATCTCTCTCTCTCTCTCTCTCTCTCTCTCTCTCTCTCTCTCTCTCCCTGCAGGCAAGCCGACAGACACAGCCTCCTCCTCCTCTTCCTCCAGATCCGAGAGCCCGCAGCTCCTCAGTCCGAAGGAGGGGGTCACCACCTACGCTCAGGCCCCCCCCTACACCCCCAACCCCCCCTACGCCGCCTGTCCGTACACCGTGCACACGCCCACGCCGCACGTCTTCAGGTAGGCAGGAAGCGGAGCGCCATAATCCCGGCCTCACGCCTTCGTCTCACCTCCTCCTGCAGCTCAAGCTCAAGGTTTTCACGATTAGTCGACTGAACGGAAAATAAACCAGATGTAGTTTAATGATTGATGAATGGTTTTAGCTGTTTGTCGAGTAAAAACGCCCAAAATCTGCTGATTCCAGCTTCGCCAAGATCAACACGAGGCTAAAATTTTCTTTGTTCTCTCTGCCCAAAATTAATATTTTTATTTTTTTTGGCTGCAGATCAGAGTAAAGAAACATTTTGAAGATGTCACTTTGAGCTCTGACCGCTTCTCATGTGCATTCGTCCACATTTTGACACTTAATCAACCAAAGTGTCAGTGGATTAATTGAAAAATTTATAATGAAACAATAATAATGAATAATAAAATAGTAATGAGCGATGGACAATGAAAGTAATCATTAGTGGCAGTCCCAGTTAATTGCTCTCAATGTCTAATTTAATCATCAATCACTGGTTTTCATATGTATTTTTAGTCTTGTGTGTATTTTATTTTATTTTATAATTTTTTATTCTTATTCTATTCTATTTTATTTATTTTATTTTATATTTTTATTCTTATTTTATTCTTATTTTATTTTTTTATATTTTTATTTTATTTTTTATTTGTTTTTCATATTTTATACTTTTTATTATCATAGTTTTTAGTCTAGCATACTTTTTTATTGCTGTTGATTATTTTTGTTTTTATTTTTAATTTATTTTATTTTTGTGCTGTTTTAATCTTGCAGTGTGAGGCACTTTGGGCTGCATGTGTGTGTTAAGAAAGGTGCTATATCAATAAAGTTGAACTGAGTTAAGGCAGGCAGTGCAGGTGCTGCTGGTAAACGGGACGCAAACACCCGCAAATGTGAGAAAAAGTCTAATATGTGTTCAGAAACGTCAAGACATATTCATTTATGTCACCCTAAAATTAAAATTACACTAAAGCAGCGTGCTTTAAAAAATGCTGCAGTCATGAAAGCAGACAGAATAATGAAACACATTTTTATTTGTCTATATTAAGCTCGTTAATTTATTTAATTAAAACACACAGTCCCACAAGATTCATAAAAACATGAAAAGCAAGGTGAACTCAAAGGGGTGTAATGCAGAGCCTTGGCTGCTATCACCAAACAGAAGACACACACACACACACACACTCTCTCTCATTAGGATGAACACAGGGAGCAGAGCGGAGCTGCAGCAGTAAAAGTCATTTCCTCCTTTGATGGCCCGCTGCGCCCTGCAGGCTCATGTTCAGGCTGCACATTCAGCACTTTGCACTTCACCGCTGGAAGAGAAAAAAAAAAAAAAAAAAACATTGTGGAAACGGACAGGACCAAAATAATCTGCAGGAAGTGAGCTTTCCTCGCTGTCACCTGGGCAGATAAGTGGTGATGGAGCTGAGAATAAGTTGAGGCTGCTGCCCAGAAGCTGCTAGAAAAACTGAGAACACTGCGAAGGAAAAATCACAGTTTTACCAAGTCATTCAGTCCCATCTTCACTGCTCAAATCATGTTTTTTTTTTTCAAATAATCGATCAAAAATCTGTCAGAGGGATTAGATAATCCCACTTGTTTCCCACGCTCATCAACTTGTCTCCAGAAGTTTTCTTGAATTTCTTGCGTCATTTTCCTACAGCGGCGTGTTCGGGCCACTGCAGGGGAAAAAATATGCAGCCATAGGAGGGAGGGGATTAATATTCTGAGAAAAAAAAACTTGGATATTCTCTCAGATTAAGGTGGTAAATTTACAAGATAAAAACTGTTTTTCTTCTTCACTTTGCACGCAGCAGACGCTCCTTCCTCGTTAATAAATCACTTTGCTGTTACGTGTTTGTAACAGTCTTTTTCTCATAAATTTGTGACTTTACAATCTCAGGATTCTTCAAGTTTTTTCCTCTTAAATTTGCCACTTTAATCTCGGAAATTCAGATTTTTTTTTTCTGGGATTATCATCTCTCCCCTCCCCTGGCTCTGTCAGTTTTTTTGCTCCCTACAATGGCCCGAAAACGTCGTCTTATTTTCTTGATCCTGTTTTTCTGATCTGCCTTTTTCTGCCGTGCCTTGCACATTTATATCCGGAGGCAAGTGAAACTGCACCAGGAACAAGTGGGATTATCTCATCCCGCTGGCAGATTGTTACCTTGTTTGAAGAAAAACGAAATTTAACAATGAACGGCTTGTTAAAACGGGGATTTTTTTTTGCAGCGCAGTCGCCCGGGACAGGAGCGCCGCGGAGTGTCTTTCTGTCTCGTTTTTTTGCATCTCTGAGGATTATGCAGCGTGGAAACACCAGCAGGGACTAAAATAGTTAAAATCCAGCATCTTCATGTGCTGCAGGGAAAACAGAGAGAGAGAGAGAGAGAGAGAGAGGAGGAAGAGGAGGAGGAGGAGAGGGAGGTTAAGGCATGCTGGGATTGAATGAGAGCAGCGTGGCTTTGTGTGTTTCAATCATACTTACTGTCAGTGTGCCAGGAGGATCCTTCACCTCCACCTCCCTCCCTCTCTCTCTTTCTCTCTCTCTCTCCCACTCTTTCTCTCCCCAGTGACAGTGTCATTCAGTTGATATGTGTCTCCAAGGGAACAGGCCTCGGGCTCGTCATCAAGGGCGGAGCCAACCGCGCCGAAGGACCAATGGTGTTCATCCAGGAAATCGTGTCGGGAGGCGACTGCCAGAAGGTGAGCGGCTCGCTGCTGCAGCCTCGGCACCAACAACAACATCATCATCATCATCTACTTCCCTTTTCTTCTCTTATTTTTTTTTTTTTTTTTTTGCAACCTCAGTTATTAAATACATTCCTCTCCCCGTGCAAGACAAATATTTGATTTCTTTCCAAACTGCCAGAGGGCAAATGTTTCTACTCGTGCTGCTGTTATTTGGCGCGCAGTCACGAGGCTGTAATTCATATTTTTTCATGCTTCCATTCTTAAATTCAGATGAACCGGGGACACTTTCTTTACTTAGTTCTCTGCCGCTCAGCTGGTCTGTTTATCTGTGTTCTTTGAGCTGCTCGCCTTTGCAGAAAATCTCCATGTGGGGAAGTCACTCAGTCTCATATTCAGTGTTGAAATCTTGTTTTTTTTGGGTTTTTTTTTTTTGCAAATAAGGTGCAACATCTGCCAGTGGGATGAGATAATCCCACTTGTTTCCAGTGCAGTTTTCGCCACAATTTTTCGGGGAAGGAGCATAAATCTGTCGAAACAAGGCAGAATAAGGCAGATCAGCTCGCCGGGATCAAGAAAATGACATTTGGTTAAAAAAAAAAAAAAAAATCTGGGAACAAGCTGATTACTACCGGAACCAAGTGGGATTATCTCAACCTACTGGCAGATTTTTTTTTTTTTTTTTACCTTGTTTGAAGAAAAACAAGATTTTAAAAAGAGTGAGCCTAAAGGACTTAAGATGGAGATTTTTTTTTTGTAGTGACGGTTTCAAAAGAAGAAAAATAACGAGCAGAGGGAAACAGATTCAGGCTTAACATTGCATAATAAAAAAATGTTTTATTGTAGCTACTGAGATCATTTCCAGCTGTGACTGTGATTAATATTACACTTGAAATAGTGTTTTTATAGTGGAATTTTAACATTGGACTCTATGGGTGTGTAATCCCAGGCGTGGCGGCGAGGTGAATAAGGCGAACGGCACTCTCTTGGATTTTTGGTTAAAAGTACTGCAACTATACATGACTACACCCAATAACCCCATAAAAACATCTCTCTCCTTTTAGAATTAATACTTTCTATGGGATTCTATACAATAAAATATCACACAAATCTGTTTTCTTGGTTTTAAACGAGTTTCGTCAGAACCAAAAACCGAACTGGAACTGGAACTGGAACTTGCTCGTTCATCCAGTGTCCAGAAGAGTTGGTGCTGCTCTTCAAAATCAAGCAGGACATACAAAATATTAGATTTAGCTGAAGTTGTTGTAGGGTGTAATCATTTTTTTCAGTGCCTCCTTTGAATAAAATGTATTATTGTCTTCTCCTGATGATACCAGGTGGCCACACTGTTATGTTGATAAAATAAATGTTAATGAAACTCGCTGACAAATGGATGAAGGCCTTCATTTTCAATGGGTGTGTGCTCAAGTATGCTGAGCACTTTATTTATTTATTGTTTTAAACTGAAATCCAATTATTATCAACTATGTGTAATAAGCAAAATAAGAGTTTTTTTTTAGTTTTTTGAGAAAGACGGAAAGCACAGTTGTTTTCTTCTGGGAGGTAAATGTCAAACCTGTCTGCTGTGTATTTGTTGCATTTCTCTCCTCTGCTTTCTGTAATTCTACATTATGTGGTATTTTTATAAGCAGACACGGGGTTTCTCATTGATTGGTGGGTTTAAAATGGATTTACAATAGTAAATCAGAAAGTAGCATGTGTTGACTTGAGTCACAGAAAGAATAAGTTGAGTTTTAGGCTGCTTTATGCAACTCGCCGCCTCAGGAAACTCCCAAGAAACTTTTAAACAAACCATCGTCGATCTAAAATGATGACATTCCTTGCCTCAGATGTTTTCAGAAACACATTTCAGTGAACTATCTTAATAAAATAAAAAGACAGTTTCAAAAAGAGCTGCCATGTTGGTCCGGTTTGAAGGTTCAAGGTTTGTTTATTCTCATTCCAAACATGAAAAGAACGAAATGAAAGAACTCAAGGCCGAACAGATAGATAAATAGATAAAAAGATAAAAAGATAAAAAATAAAAAGTGCTAGAGGTTATTAATGAAACAGGAAAACCTAACGGGAGAGGACGGCCCACTAGTGAAGTGTTCGTCCAATCAGGTGCAGCTAGGAAGTGTTTGCACGGTTATAGGAGAGAGCAAGTGTCAATCATCAGGAGTGGCCACGCCCATCAAGCGTCCAAATATGTGACACCTTGCGCCGAAAACACGCACCTGTGGACACGTAGCGTTAGGGTTTTTCTGGAGTCGGCCTCTAGTGGACTCCAGAGGAACTGCAGCTTTTCTGTTGTTGGGCCCTGAGCTGCTCCACAGGATCGGTCGAGGGTTCAGTGCCTTGCCCAACAGCACGTCGGCGAGGTGTGAACGTGACTCGTCTCGTTGTGGTTGTGCCGTGGCTGTTTCAGGACGGCAGGCTGCAGGTCGGGGACCAGCTGGTGTCCATCAACAAGGAGTCTCTGATCGGGGTGACGTACGAGGAGGCCAGGAGCATCCTGACGCGCACCAAACTCAGGTCAGACACGGGGATTCAAACTGGCACCTGACTGTTTGTTTGTTTGTTTGGAGGCAAGAATTATTTATAAGTGAAGGGGTTTCACAGCAAGAACACAAGACAGGAGGAGTTTTGCTCCCAAATAACCTCTTTACCGTTTGAAAAGAAGTGGCACCTGCTCTTGAGGCTGTTTGGACCCGCTGACCCAGGAGGTGTTAGTGCTTTGCTCTGCCCGTTGAGATCTGCAGGACCGAGCAGTGCAAATGTGAATTTAACCTGCCAGTGATTTTGGTTTCTGCTAATTTTTTAAGTGAGCAGTGGTGTTTTAGAACTGCCATGTTTTTTTTTCCCCCTTCCTCCAGCCGTTGGTTGTCATTCATTCCACTACGACATGAAAATGAACTTTCAGAGACTTCAGACTTTCTTCACACCAGGGTTAAAGTCCTCCACCTTAGTTTTCCTAAAAGCAGCAGCACTGTTGTGTGTTCAGGACTTTTTGAAAAAGAGTGAAATCTTTCCTGAGACTCAGGAGCCAGGGCTGAAGAGGTTTTGTTCTGTGTTTCAGACCAGACCCCACGGTGGAGATCGCCTTCATCAGGCGCAGGTCGTCCTCCAGCTCCAGCAGCGGGCCCCAGAGCCCCATCTCCAACCAGGGGCCGAGCGGAGGCACCGCGGCCCAGACGAGGGCCCCGGCTCCAGGCGGCCTGCCTCCTCAGCCGGCCCTGATCACTAAGATCACCTCCAGCCGCAACCCGGCCAGCGAGACGCTGCCGACCGTCAACGTCAGCCAGGTCAGCCCGACAGCACGGCCCGTTAGAGGGGCCAGCAGGAGCGAGGCTGGGTGTGCCTCCTCTAATGTTTAGATGTTAAAATCACTGTTTTCAACAGGATATAGACCACGAGACACTTTAACACAACTGACAACCACTGATACTGTTACTGAAAACTACAACACCAATGACAATCATAATAATGATAATAATGATACTAAAAATAATGACAAACATGTTCATGCATATTTGTGTGGAATCCGATCTAAATGTTGTATTAGAATAAATGCAGGTTCAGGTTATCCTGAAGGGGTTTATTTTGCTGTAACGACCGGCTCCCTGTTCTATACCCAGCTAGTTACATTTAATTAATAAACTAATTTTATATCAACGTTGATTTTCAAGCTCCCACCAAAAAATAAGACTGTAGGATTGTAGGTAAAACTGCTGTTCAGTCTCTAACCAGGAATGAAATGTTGCCAATAAATTTAAAATATAACTGTAAAAATCTTCCATGTTTCTGACCTCTGTTAGCTTAGTGTTTGTCCTCATTAACCAGCAGTAATGTCTTTCTGCCACAAGGTGGCGACACGTAACGTGACACTTTGAGATTCACAAGGTCACGATGCACCAGCGCCCCACAGTTATGCAAAATGAGCTTCACAGCAGGGCTGGCCGTGTGGACAAAATCAAATGTCATGATATCTTTGACCTGATACCTCAATATCGATACTGTGACGATAATATGGGGAGGATATTGGTGATTTCAGATATTTAAACATGAGATTTTTGATCAACAATCATCGGTAACAACCACACAACCAACAACCAGATCAAACAATGATACCCTTCATTTGTCACTTTCAGTGTGCTGAGCCTGCAGGTGATAAGAAAACACACAGACACACACACACACACACACACACCATCATTAATAGTTGGTGTTAATATGTGCAGGTTCGAGTGGCTGCAGCCAGAACGGAGCAGGCGTGTGTTTCCGCCCCGCCAGAGAGCGACAGCAACCCTGATCCAAACCCCGGTGAGACATACACCCATCCATCCATCCATCCATCCATCCATCCATCCATCCATCCATCTATCCATCTATCCATCTATCTATCTATCTATCTATCTATCTATCTATCTATCCGAGCCCAGATTCAGAGCAGTCAGATGAAAGTGTGTGAGGCAGGGTGAGGGACAGATGGCGCGTGGCTGGCTGCCTGACGGAGGAGGAAGTGAGGCGCGCGGGAGGTCTGGCTCGCGATTGGCCGAGGAGGTGTGAAGCTCATCCTGTCTCTGCGGTGAGAGCAGGAAGGAAGGAGCCGAGGAGGGAAGGAGGTATAGGGAGGGAAGGAGGCACGCCGGAGGAGTCGGTCTCGGCGTGCGTCTGCTGCCGTCCTCGCGCGGCTCGCGAGGCGTTTGACGTCACGCCCGGCGGCCGAGGCCCGAGCCGGTTCAAGGACGAAGAGGATGTGGAGGAAGAGGAAGATGCGTCTGATGGAGACTCGGCCGATGAGGGCGAGTGGGAATCCCCGAGATTCACCAAACCAGCTGGCCGAGAAACAGCACTGCAGCCTGCGGAGGAGACAAATCGTCTAATCTAGAGCCCAAAGTATAAGAGTGTATAATCTGAGATACAGCCATCAGATTACTGTAACCAGCAACTTAACTCATTAGTTCCTAAAAATGTAGTAATAGAGCTGGGTACCATCACGGATTTGCTGATTCGATTCAATTCCGATTCACAAGGTCAGGATTCAGTTTGAGTCTGATTCACAAGGTCATGATATGATTTGGTTTGATTTCTGATCTGATTTGATTCTGATTCACAGGGTCACGACTTGATTCGATTCAGTTCCTGAGTTTGATTCTGATTCATAAAGTCACGATTCAGTTTGATTTGATTTGATTTGATTTGATTTGATTCGATTCAAGTTTGATTCCGATTCACAGGGTGACAATTTGATTCGATTCCTGATTGAATTTGATTCAGATTTGCAAGGTCACAATTCATCCCAATTCCTGATCCGATTTATTCTGATTCACAGGGTCATGATATGATTTGGTTTGATTTCTGATCTGATTTGATTCTGATTCACAGCGTCACGACTTGATTCGATTCAGTTCCTGAGTTTGATTCTGATTCATAAAGTCACGATTCAGTTTGATTTGATTTGATTTGATTTGATTTGATTCGATTCAAGTTTGATTCCGATTCACAGGGTGACAATTTGATTCGATTCCTGATTGAATTTGATTCAGATTTGCAAGGTCACAATTCATCCCAATTCCTGATCCGATTTATTCTGATTCACAGGGTCATGACATGATTTGATTTGATTTGGTTCGATTTCTGATTTGATTTGATTCTGATTCACAAGGTCAAGACTCGATTCGATTCAGTTTCTGAGTTTATTTGATTCTGATTCATAAAGTTATGATTCAGTTTGATTCAATTCGATTCGATTCGAGTCCTGACTGATTTGATTCCGATTCACAGGGTGACAATTTGATTCGATTCCTGATTGAATTTGATTCTGATTCGCAAGGTCACAATTCATCCCAATTCCTGATCCGATTTATTCTGATTCACAGGGTCATGACATGATTTGATTCAATTTGGTTCGATTTCTGATTTGATTTGATTCTGATTCACAGGGTCAAGACTCGACTCGATTCAGTTTCTGAGTTTATTTGATTCTGATTCATAAAGTCACGATTCAGTTTGATTCGATTTGATTTGAGTCCTGATTCGATTTGATTCCGATTCACAGGGTGACAATTCGATTCGATTCCTGTTTAAATTTGATCCTGGTTCATGAAGTCACGATTCAGTTTGGTTTGATTCGATTCGAGTCCTG